>NC_031492.1:1408983-1411483 GCF_001602025.1 Plasmodium gaboni | reverse complement strand
GCCAAAGTTGAGATCGTGTTGGTTTAATTTTAATATCACTTCTAACACCATATGTAATATTTTTTTTTGTTATATATGGATTTCTACCTATATTTTTACATGACTGTATCATTTTAACACTATCTGGTACTTCATGTTCTAATGTAATAATAGCTTTTTTATATCTTGGTCCATTTCTATAATAATTAAATCTATGATCTGTTAAATTACGTCGTCGCTCAGGTATCTTTATTAATGTATTCACCTTTATTACTTTTGCATTATATATTTTTCTTAAATATTCTCGTATTTCAAATTTTGTTAAATTTATAGGAACTCTTAAAGCCAATCTGTTCTTTTCTAAAAAACTACCTGACTTGTGAATACAAAATGTGTGCCAAGGAAAAAATACATTTCTTGGAGTTTTAGGAGGAGTATAACGAACAAAGCTCAAAAACATTATTACATATTATAGAAAAAATTTTAAATTCTCATCCTAAACATATGCACATATATATATATATAAAGAAATTCTTTTATTATTTTATTATTTTATTATTTTATTCTTTCTCCTTTCTTCTATTTTGTTTAAATATAACTACAACAATTATTTATTATATCATGCTATTATACTCCATATAAAATATAAATCTTACATTGTATTTTTTTCCTATCACTTTGGATATATAACAATTATATTATATATATGTGACAATTTTGTTATTTAAAATAAATAAAAATAAAAATTTATATAAATAAATAATGTGTAACCCCTATTATCAAATTATTTAAAGGAGTAACATTTATATATAATATTTTTATTATTTGTTCATTCAAATTATACATATAATATATATATATATATATATATATATTTTATATATAATACAATTCTTCTATAATTTGTTTTGATCTTTATATAATTTCGACTTTAATATGTTAACAAATAAAGAAAAAAGAAAACCTTTAAAAACCCTTTTTTGATAATGGGTTTAATTAATTTTATTTACATAAATAATATGATAAATAATATGATATATTAATATATTATATATATATATATTTATTTATATTTAAAGTACCAACTACTTTAATGTTATAATATAATTCTTTTTTTTTTTGAACTTTTTTTTTATTAATATTCTTGTGATATAAATACTTTAAAATATTCGAAAAATATAATTTTGAAAAGAATAAATTTAAAAAAAATAAAAAAAAAAAAAATTTATGATGATTTCTTATAACAAAAGAATGATATAATTGAACAAATTTCCTTTTTTTTTTTTTTTTTTTTAATTCTCCATATATATAATAAATAAATTTTATCATTAGAACTTAATAATATATAACTTTTTTTCTATAAAAAAAAAAAAAAAAAGACGACTTTTCCCATATAATAATAACTTACACTGAATGTTATAATACTATTCATGTTGAATTATATATTCACAAAAAAATAAAAATATAAAAAAATACTTATGAATATGGAATATATTATATCAAAGGACAAGGGACCTGATATAAATACAAATAAGTATATATATAAATTATATATATTATTTTTAAAATAACAATATCGACATAATATAAAATTGCACACAAGCCTAATTTTTTTTTTTCCCCTCATACAGAAATTTGTTATACACTTAATATATGTTTCAATCTAGGTGTATATAAAATATTACATACATATATATTTTATATATTTATATTTACTTTTAAATAAGAAATGCTTGTTATATTCAAAAAAAATATAATATTTTATATTCATATATTTGTAATATATATATATATATGAATATGTATATATTTTTATTTTACACACAAATTGAGATAATTTCACAAAAATTTTGTAGAAAAAAAAAAATATATATATATATATAATAAATAATGAAAAAAATATTACAAATATTTTACCAAAAAAAAAAAAAAAAAGGAAAAAATTAAATATAAACATATATATATATATATATATATATATATATATTGAAATAAACTTTATGTACTAATTTTTATCAAACAAACTTTAGTAAAAAATTAAAATATTGGAAAAAATACAAAATATAACAAAAGATTCAACATTATTTACAAAATGAATAGAATGAAACAAATAATATTATTCCTCTTTTACATTATATAATTTACATAATAATTTTTTTTATTTTTATTTTATTTTTATTTTTTTTTCCTTCTTTCCATATGTACGACTTTTAATATATATTAAAGTTAATATTTTCATTCAATAATAATACAGTGCGGAAATATATATTATATATATATATATATATATATATATATATATATATATATATGTATTATATATGTATACATTTTATTCATTTATTATTCACAAATAATATATTTAAAATAATACTTACAATTTTTAATAAAAATAATATATTTTGATTGTTTTATTTAATATTTGTGTATAATATTTTTATGGATCATTATAGGAATAATGATATTGTTTATTTATTTACTTTTTTTTTTATATTTATTGTTTCATTTGTTTTAATTATAA
>NC_031492.1:1400701-1408819 GCF_001602025.1 Plasmodium gaboni | reverse complement strand
TTTGGTTGTTTTTTTTTTTTTTTTTTTTTTTTTTTATTTATTTATTATAAACTTTTCCCACATCTGGATTAAAAAAAAAAAATAATAAATATTATTTCAAAAAAGTATATATAAAATCGATAAAAAAAAAAAGAAAAATTAATTCATTAAACATTCCTTTTTTTTATGTTAATTTTGATTTTAATTTCTGTTTTTTTTTTTTTTTTTTTTTTTTTTTGATGTTGTATATTTTATTTGTGCATATTAAATTGAATTGATTCAATTTTGTCATATATCATAATTAAAATATTAAAATAAATAAAAGTATAAAAGTACCAATACAATTAAAAAAAAAAATAAAATAAATAAAAAAATAAAAATATATATATTACATATATATTATATATATATATATTTAAAAAAAGAAAAAAAAAAATGGAAATCAAATGTGATATGAATAACAATTTAAAAGAGAAATGTAGTTTGCAAAATTTTGTCCGTAATATATCTTTAGACAATGAGAAAAAACTTTTGCATGTATTTGAATTGAAGAATATTAGAACAATATATGATTTAATATTTTCTGTATCATTCTTTAAGTTTAGTAATTGTATAACTGATGTATATAATAATGATAGTGATGAAGAGTCATCAATTAATAAATTAAATATAAATTGGAAAGTTCATAAAAATGTTATTTGTGCCAATAATAAATTAAAACAAGATAATGGACTTCCAACAATTGTATACGATAAGGATATGTGTAATATAAAAAACGGAAACACACATGGAAAGAATAGCACTATAAATGATATATTAAAAAGTTCATTAAGCACACCAAAGAATGATAATATTATAAATAATAATAATATAAATAATAATAATAATAATAATAATATATATAATAAGGATGGACTTATTAATAATACATTTAAAAACGAAGAACATAATAACCTTTTATGTAACTCAGAACTTAATAAAATGAACCCTTCTAATAACAAAGAAGAAAACAATACAACAACATTACATGTTAAACATTCAAACTTGACGGAAATTAATGAAATGAATAATTATTATGAAAAGAAAAAAAAAGAATATACTTATAATAGTGAATATGTATATTTTGATATATATATTAATTCTGATATTATTAATATATTTCATGTTAATGATAAAGATAAAGAGAAATTAATAAAATATATTTATGATATTATAGATAGTAATGATATATTAATTATGTGTATTTATTTGAATTTAAAAAATGTATGGGAAAAATTAGAAAAATATAATATTCTAAATATAACATTATTAAAAAATATTATTGAAGCCAAAAAATTTGAATGGATGAAAAATGAAATTGGAATTTCACTTAGTGAATTTATTCTAATTATAAATTTTATTTTAAAAGTTAAAAAAAATAGAATTTTTTGTAGTAATATATTTAATCAATATAATAAAAATAATAATAATAATAATAAAACGAGTAAAAAAAAAAAGAATACTAAAACATTATGTGATAAAATTCATCAATTTATTGAATTCGATAATTGGACATTTAAAAATATTATAGATAATCCTTTTTTTCAAAGATTAAGAAGCTTATCACAATTAGGTGCATGCCAATATGTATATCCAGGAGCTACACATAGTAGATTTGAACATAGCCTTGGTGTTGGTTTCTTATCTGCCAAATATTTTACGCATTTATGTAATCGATCTAATTTATCACCTTATCATGGAGAATTAAAAAGAATGCTTAGATGTGTTCAAATTGCTGGATTGTGTCATGATTTAGGACATGGACCATTTAGTCATACATTCGAAAGTTTCTTTATGAATTATAAAAAAGAAGATACAGAACATAAATGGAATCATGCTTCTATGTCTTTAAATATTGCTGAACATATAATAGAAAATTTAATAGATCAAGATGATGTACTAGATGTTAGTGATATTAAAATTATTAAAAAGTTGATAAAAGGAACAGACAGTAACAAACCATTCTGTGGAATAGATCCTATAGATTCTTTAATAACTGCTTCATTTGATATTATTTGTAATAATAAAAATGGATTAGATGCTGACAGATTTGATTATTTACAAAGAGATGCAACTATAGCTCCACCAAATGGTACTTTACCCTCATTAAATTGTAATCGTATTATTGGTCAAAGCGCAGTGATTAATGGACATATAACATATAACGTTAAAGAAATTCATCCTGTATGGACAGTTTATATGAACAGATTTTCATTATTTAAACAAGTATATACACACAGAAAAGTAAGAGCTATGGAACTTATGCTCTGTGATGGTTTCCGTTTAGCTAATGATATATTTAAATGGTCAGAATCTTTAAATGACTTGGACTCATTCCTAGATCTTACTGATTCATCTATTATTTATGATATTAAAAAAAAAGCCAAAGTTTGTAAGTATGATGAAAAACTTAACCATTCCCTAAATTTAATTAACTCCGTTATATATGATAGAAATTCTGAATACACCTATAAATATATATCCGAAATTAATATTACTGAACCAAAATTAATAGAATATTTAAAAGATATAACTAACGAAGAAAGAATTGCTCGTTATGCTCCTGGATTAAGTCCTGATGATATTATCATTGATTGGAATTATTTGAATTATGGAATGGGAGCAAATGATCCCCTCGATTCAGTTTATTTTTATACATCAGATAATGAAGATGAGGCATTTATAGCACATAAAGAATACAGAGGTACTCATCCTAGATACTTTGAAGAGTGTAATGTTAGATTGTATTGTAAAAATAAAAAAGTAGCACATTTAGCCAAACAAGCCCATTTAAATTTTATATCCAGTGAAGTTTTTACGGCATCTTCGCCTCTTCATAAAAAACAAAAGAATTGTTAAAATGAAATATTTTAAATATATATAGTGTATATTAAAAGTATTATATTGAAGATTTGTCCAAAATAAATGTATCAATAGGGACATTCATATAATGTGTAACACATTTGTATATATATATATATATATATATAATATATATATTTTATTTTTTGTTATATGTATGTTTAATTTTTTATTATTTTTGTTTTATCTATTTTTTAATATAAAAAGTAAATATATATGTATATATTTAATTTTTTAGTAGCATGTGCTCATATTTTTTACATATACCTTTTTTAATTATTTATCTTATTTAGAACCATGTTTTTCTTTAAATAAAAATATGTGGATGAATAAATAAATTATATTTCCTTAATATTAATAGTTTATATATTGAAGGGGGAAAGAGTTTTTTTTAAGACGTTCAATTTTATAAATACATACACATGTGTGGACATAAGAAAAATGAAACGTTTATATATATATATATATATATATATATATATATATATATATATACTGTTATATTTAATTATTTGTTAATATTATTATATTTTTACATTAAGACTTCACATTTTTGATCATTTATATTTTACTACAGTATATTAATGTTATAAGCGCAACAAAATTTCTTTAAAATAAATGCTTTATATTTCATAATTATGAGTATATAACGTAAATATATACGTATAAATAAAAAATTATAGATTCAATATATTTTCTTTTTTTTTTTTTATCATTTATAATGAAATAGAATATTTCAATAGCATTATAATATGAATGTGTATGTATTTATTCATCGTTTATAAAGTTCATACATATGTAAACACCAATTAATATTGTTTCATATTTTAATGCTTTATATATTATATGTTATACAAACATATTTAATAACCCCATAAAGCAAATGCCTTACAATAGGAATATACAAGAAAAAATAATAAAAATAAAACAATAAAAAAATAAAAACAAATAAGTTCCAGCCTTTTATACTAGAGAATAAATGTAAAAAATAATAACGAACAACTCATATATAAAATAAAGATCCTATATATATATATATATATATAAAGAATTCATTCATTTTTTGTACCTTTTTTTTTCTTTTTTTTTTTTCTTTGCATACAATTAAGAGCACAGTCGAATGAAAAATTAAAAATATAATAAAATAAAATAAAAAAAAGGTCATAGGAAAACAAAATTCTGAACATGCAAGGTAAAATTGTAATAAATAGAAAAAAAAAAAAAAAAAAAATTAAATAACCAATAATGTTCATAAAAAAAATATTTAAGAAAAAAAAAGTCATATTAGCTATTCTGTGTGCATCGCAAAGTTTATTGTAGAATATTTTTTTATTCCCTAAACATTTTTTAATTGAAGCAAATCAAAGAACATTGTTCTGTGGAATTATACATAAATATATAAATATATATTAAGAAAAAATATATATTATATACATAAATGTATATCATAAAAATGTGTATATAATAAATATACTTTACATGTATAGCGATTTTTTTTTTTTTTTTAAATATGTGTATATATATATATATATATATAATATGTATATATTTTTTATTTTTTTTTCCTCCAACATAATTACTTTTTACCAATAAAAGAAAAAATATAATCGCAATAGTAATTAATTTATATAAAAAATAGAAAAAAAAAGGAAGTAAAGGAAGAAAGAATTGTCGGTGTATAGTATATTCAGAGTTTTTCCATGTTTCAAAAAAATATATAATTTTTCAATTTTTTTTTTCTGCTCATGTCACAAAGATTTTAAGGTTCCTTCATAGTTTTTTATAAAACACATTTGTTTGCTCCAAAAAAAAAGAAAAAAAAAAAAAAGAAAAAGGGAAAAATAAAATACAATAGTTATAACTTATCAAAAATATAAAAACAAATGCTTAAAGTACTTATTATATTTTTTTTTTCCCTGTAGTTATACAAAAAATTATTTAATAAGTGCAAAAAAAAAAAAAAAAAAACTGTGTTGACTGAAAAATTTGGGATTTGCGTTTTCCTTTTTTCTTTTGGTTTTTTTTTTTTGTTTTTTTTAATCTACACTTTTTTGATGTAATAATATTTTTTATATTTATTATACATAATTATAAAAATGTATATTATTATAAAAAAAAAAAAAAAATTATTTCTAATATGGAAAGCTTTATAAAAAATATATATGATAGGTTTTTTTTTTGTTTTTTTTTTTTTTTATGAACATTATAGCTTTTTTTATTTTTTAAGAAATTTATTAATAATTTTATGTTTTTTTTTTTTTTTTTTTTTTTCATAAAATTTTGGATAATATTATATTTCTTTGGTTTATAAAAATATAATTAAATATTATATATATATATATATTTTTTTTTTATATAATGAATGAATGAATTTTGTAAAAATACATTTATTTCATTTTGCCTTTACTACACATTATTATTTTAACTTTAATTCTTCTATTTTATATTTTCATAATTCTACTATTCACATATTTTTTTTAATAAAAATGCTCTAAACCATTTTTTTTTCTTCGTCCTGATTTCCACCTTTTTTTTTTCTTTTTTTTAATATATAAAGTGATTCATTTTTACCTTGATGCTTAAAATTGCACTCCACTATATATGAAATTTTGAATTTATATGAATATATGGCTTTTATTTTATATTGTTATATATATATATATAATATATAATATAATATAATTTTATTTATTTATTATTTTTTTTTTTTTTTAACGCTTCTTATAAATTAAATATATTTATTTTTATTTATATATATATACGTATATAATCTAATAAATCTCTATATATATAATATAAGATATGTATAATTTATATATACATGAAATATATTATTAAACGAGAACAACAAAAAAAAAAATAAATAACCTATAATATTTGTGGAGAATATATAAAATCATAAAATTCTGAGGAATAATATACAGCACATATAAGAATATTAAAGGCACTACAAGGAATGAGGGAAAATATAAATGAATTGTAAATTATAGATTTATTAAATTTTCCAAGATGTCAGAAAATTATAATTAAAGAATCCATAGGAATATATATAATTGTTCCTAAGGTTTTTTTATAAATAATAATAAAATAATATTTGTATGTAAGAAAATTTTATATTCAATGAAATAATATTTATTTATATTTATGTATATATATATATAATATTTTTACATATATTTTATTTTCATTTATTTATTATTTTTTTCTTTTTCTGTACTCATTATATATATATATATATATATATAATTAATGTATGTATAAATATATAAATAAATAAAATACACCATAAAAATTTGTGTGTTTATAATTTCTGGCTAGTTTATTTATATATATATATATTTTTTTTTTATTCCTTTAATTATTATCAGAGATTAAAATTATGGTGATTTTATTTGTTACTTAAGTTCTTTTTGTTTTTTTTTTATTTTTAATAAATATGTATTTATATATATATAACTAAATAGATAATAGTAAATATATTTCTATATAATATATAAACCTTACATTTTGATGACTTAATAATAATAGATTATTATTATTTATAAGACCTTGTGTTTTTATCAAAATGTATGTATTATATGTATAAAGATAAACATATATTTATTTATTCATTTTTATATATATTCTGATTCGTTGCTGATGATTATATATATGTTTTATTATTTATTTTTTTTTTTTTGTATGACTACTTTATTTTGATATAGTTTATAAATGTTATTATATAATGTGAATATTATTGATTGTTACTGATTTTTTTGATATGCAAATATATATATATATATATATATATATATTTATATATGTAAAAATAGAAAATATAATGTTGATATGATTGTTTTGTGATTCTTAAAAAATAATTTATTGTGTACAACTTGTTTTGTACGTGTAGTGTTTGTTTTATATAAAATAGAACAAATATATTATATGTGTATATAAAATAAAATATGAACAAATAGATACATACATATATATATATATATATATATATATATTTATTTATTTATTCATTATTGTTTTTATTATTGTTTTTATTATTGATGTATTTTTTTTTTTTTTTTTTATTTCATTTTTGATTCATTGATAAGGGTACACATATAATTATGATAAAATAAGGTATAATATTATTTTATCTATATTTTCTTTTGATTTTCTTATATATTTTTTTTTCCTTTTTATTATTTTATTTTTTTATTTTATTTTAATTTTTGTATTATTTTTATATAATACATATTATTTGTTTAAAAAATAAAAAAAAAAAATGGAGAAAAGATATCAGCAATTGTTTAAGGGGAAACGAATTGATTTCCCTTTAGCTACAGGAGCTGCTTCACATGTATCATTAACATATGATGAGAAGAAGAATCCATACTTATTATGTTGGACCTATATATATCAAGAGAAACCAGAATTTACTGTACCTTTGAAAGGTTGTCGTATAATTAATAATATAACCGAAATTGGTCCGTGTATTCATATAATTACATCTAATGAGGAATATCAATTTCAATGTAGAAGTAAAGAAGAATTTGATGAAATGAGTCAATTTTTTAATATGTTGGGTTATCCAATATTAGGATTTAAGAATGTATATGTATTGAATAAAAAAATTGGTAAAGGTAGTTTTTCTACTGCTTATATAGGTACAAATATATTATATGGAAATCGTGTGGTTGTAAAAGAAGTTGATAAATCAAAAGTAAAAGAATCAAATGTATATACAGAAATAGAAGTTTTAAGGAAAGTTATGCATAAATATATTATTAAATTAATATCTGCATATGAGCAAGAAGGATTTGTATATTTAGTATTAGAATATTTAAAGGGTGGTGAATTATTTGAATATTTAAATAATAATGGTCCATATACTGAACAGGTAGCTAAAAAAGCAATGAAAAGAGTTTTGATCGCATTAGAAGCATTACATTCTAATGGTGTTGTACATCGTGATTTAAAAATGGAAAATTTAATGTTAGAAAATCCAAATGATCCAAGCTCATTAAAAATAATAGATTTTGGTTTAGCATCTTTTCTAAACAGTCCATCAATGAATATGAGATGTGGATCTCCTGGTTATGTAGCACCAGAGATTTTAAAATATGCATCATATGGTACAAAAGTTGATATATTTAGTTTAGGTGTAATTTTATTTAATATATTATGTGGCTACCCACCTTTCCGAGGTAATAATGTAAAAGAAATTTTTAAAAAGAACATGAGATGTCATATTAGTTTTAATAC
>NC_031492.1:1388201-1398201 GCF_001602025.1 Plasmodium gaboni | reverse complement strand
TTCATTTAATAGAAATGCACATTTTTTTTTCTTTTGTAACAGAAAAAAAAAAGAAAAAGAAAATAATAATAATAATCAATCTTACAACAAGAAAATATTCTCAGTATATTTTATTTACACACTTACAATGTATATAAATTTAACGAATAAAAAAATAAAGGATAAAAAAAAAAAAAATAAAATAAAATAAAAAATTATACATATATATAATAAACATAATTACAATATGTTTATGTACATATTTTGTAGCATAATAAAAATTATATATATTTTTTTTATTGAATAATTATGAGAAAATTTGTTCTTAAAATTCTCCCAAGAATATTAAAAAAAAAAAAAAACAAAATATGCACACATAAAATTATATACATATATATATAAATATATGATGCAGCCATTTAATATATCATATAGACATATTTTGAATCACAAATGTATCACATTTATTAAGTTTTATATTTCAAACAATTCTTTGCCTCTTTTGATAAGTGCATATATATTTATTTATATGATATTATTATATAACATTTGGTTTGTTTTAATTCCACCATTTTTTATTTTATTTTTTCTTATTTTTTCTTATTTTTTCTTATTTTTTTTTATTTATTCCTGGATTTATAAAGATCATTTACAATTTTCTTATAATCTGAAAGAATGACATGTCTTACAATTTTATGAGTTGGTGTCAATTGTTTATTTTCAACAGAGAATGGTGTAGGTGTTAAATGGAAAAGATGTATTTTTTCAATTCCATTAAGTTTATAAGTTTTTGATATATTTAGGATTTCTTCTTGAAATAGTTTAATAATAATATCATGTTTTAATAAATCTTCATAAGGTAGATTTAAATTATTTTTTTTGGCATAATCTGAAAGCATAATTTGGTTCGGTACAATAATAGAAACAAGTTCATTTTCATAACTATAACCATGTACAAAAATATTTTCTATATAAATACTATTACTATATAAATTTTCCAACTTTTCTGGTTCTATATATTCACCTTGAGCTAATTTAAATATATTTTTAGCTCTATCAATAATTTTTACATATGCATTATTTTCATTAACCTCTACAACATCACCTGTTAAAAAAAAGCCATCTTCATCAAAACATTTTTTGGTCAATTCTTCATCTCTAAAATATCCTACCATTAAACCACTTCCCTTTACACATAATTCACCTTTATTTGGATAACTTTTTGGATCATATTTCATATTTTGAACTTTAATTACTTTAAATTCTACATTGGCAAATGGACCACCAATTGTTCCTTTAGTACTATCAAATCTATTCTGTAAAAATCCTACACCCACTTCTGTCATACCCCAACCTTCTGATATAGGTGAAGAAAAAATCATTTGTAAATCAACTAATTTATTTTTATCCATTGATGAAGAACCCATTACTTGTGTTCTTATACATCCTCCAAATTTATTTCGTATAGGTTGTAATATTAAATCATATATTTTTGAATGGAACTTTCTAGAATTTTTCATATATGCACTTGTTTTATTTTTCAATGCTGTCTTAACTAAATTACGAGCAATAAATGATTTTGATTTTAATCCTTCCATAACACTATCATGAATTTTTTGTAATATTCTTGGTACTGTTATTAAAAATGTTGGTTTTAGTTCATTCATATCACCTACTAATTCTTTAATATTGCCAGAAAAATATCCAATTTTATGTCCAAAGAAGCATACAGCATATTCAATAAAACGTTCATATACATGTGCAAGAGGTAAATAACTAAAAATAACATCATATTTTTTTAAACCTAATCTATTACCATCAATAAGATATGCTTGTAAAAATGTTATAAAACTATTGTGAGTAATCATAACTCCTTTAGGTGTCCCTGAAGAACCAGAAGTGAAAATAATAGTACAAACATCATTAAGACTACCTTTATTTTTTTTTATTTGCTTCATTAAATAATTATTTCTATCATCTATACTACGATTATTTGTATTCATTTTTTCACTCTCATTATTGTTATTATTACTATTGTTATTATTACTATTGTTATTATTACTATTATTATTATTATTATTACTATTGTTGTAATAATTTTCTTGGTCTTTTTTTAGTTTCTCATAAAAAGCTATATTTGGATTATGTTCTTTATGAAACGCATGGTCATACATATCACATTGAGGAATTACATTTCTATTTTTATATTTATCTATTAAATCTTTATAATAATATAATTTATATCCAACATTTTTTGCTTTTTCTTTCAATTCTTCTTTTACATTCGATTCGTCATAAATAATTAAAATACTCAGATCTACTAATTCTTCTTTCATCTTAATTAAAGATTCTAATTTCTCTGCTTCTATACAACAAACTTTCATATTAGTTTTTTTAAAAATATATATAACAGAGTTTAAACCTATAGTATCATATATTGGTACTGTTACAAAATTTATTGCTGAAGTAGCTACATCTGTAATAAACCACTCACTTCTATTTTTTGACCATATACCTAATATCTTAAATTGATTATAAATTCCATTATCATTAAATATATTATATTCAATTTCTTCAAACTGATATAATGCTGATGCAAATATTTCAATTTCATTTTTAACTTGTCCATATGTTTTAAATGTATATTCACCTAATACAACTTCATTATCTCCTCGTATTTCTTTTTTCCTTTCACCTAAAAGATCTTTATTATAATAATATTTACAAAAAAAACAAAATACATCATATTTTGAACTAGCTGGAATACCAAGAAAACCTTTAGCCTTTTCTAATTCACTATTTAACTTATAATTATATGGCCTATATATATTACTTGAATTCTTTTTTCCAGTACTTTTTATTTCTTCAAAATATTTTAATTCATCTACCTTATCAATCTCGAACTCTATCTTATCCTCGTTCTCTAAAAAGTTATACAATCTCTTCTTAAAATTAATAATATCCATTTTCTTCTTTCTTTTTAAAAGTTATTCAAAACAGGCATACTATATATAATATATGAGAACCTAATATATTTATATAAGAATATTGACAAAAAGGTTATCTTTTTTTTTTTTTTTCAAATAAATGAATAAAACGAACAAATAATTCTAAAATAAATACATATATATATTATTATTATTATTCAAGCGAACAAATATATTATTTTATATATAAACCTTAAAAAAAAAAAAAAATACATATATATATATATATAATTATATATAATATTTTTTTTTTTTTTTGTTAAATTAAGTGTAGTAATATTTTCAATAATTAAAAAAAAAAAAAAAAAAATATTCATACATATATATTATATATATAATTAACATATTACTACTACCATAAAAATAAAAAGATTATATATATATATATATATATATATTCATATAAAAACAATGATTTATAATATATATATAAATATATAATGACAAAAAGTGATAATAACAATGAATATATATTTTTTAAATATTTATAATAAAAAATATATTATAAAAAAATATAAAAATTTATTTTTATGCAATAAAACCAAGGAAAAAAAAAAAAAAAAAAAAAAGGAGTAATGGTTAAATGATAACAAACTAGTTTTGAGAAATTATATATATGAAAAATAAAAAATAATTTTTATTTATTTTTATTTTATTTATTATTTATTATTTTTTTTCATATATATACAGATTAAAAATATATAATAATAAAAAGAAATACATATATAAAAATAAAATATAATTTTATATATATATATGCAGTGATACATAATATTATATATTTTTTTATAAAATAATATAAAAATATTTTATACGTATATATAATATATATATTATATATATATATTATATAATATATATATTACATATATACATATTTTATATATATAATATACATATATATATATGTATAGTTTTATCCTTCAATAGTTTTTATTAAAGATTATAATAATAAGTATTTATTATATATATATAATTAATATATTTAATAATTTCATATAATATATTTTAAATTATATATTATTACAAATATGTATTATTTTTATATATAATATAAACATAGGAAAGAATAAAAAATATACTTTTTAATTATATATATATTATATATATATATATAAATATATTTATATATATTTATATGTTCTCAAAAATTTTTATCTTTTTATAACACAATGTTCTAAAAACATTTTCAATAAAGAAAAAAAAAAAAAAAAAAAAAATATATATCGACAGAGTTTTTTTTTTCACTGGTTTCTTTTATATTAAAATTAATCAATTCATCTTTTTTTTTTTTTTTTTTTTTTTTTTTTTTTTATTTATTAAATTCTATGAATTTATTTTTACATAATTAGTCATTACAATAAATGAGTGAAAAAAATACCTAACAATTTATAATGTTACTAACAAAATAAAATATATAAAAAATATATATATTAAATATAATATATATATATATATATATATATAGTATAATTTTATTAATATTTATATAATAAAATAATAGATGCTCTTGGGGCAATGATATTTATTCTTTATATATTTATTTATTTATTTATTTATTTATTTGGTTCTTTTTTTTTTTTTTAAAAACCATTATGTATATATAAATATATAATATATATAATATTTTCTTTTTTATGCATTCATATTTATAATTATAATTAAAAAGAAAGAAAAAAAAAATTAATGCTACAGTGTTCCGAATAATATGATACTACATATATTATATATATATATATATATTATATATATATGTATATATTTATATATATATGTTAAACTTATTATTTATTATTCTCTTCTTGATGATACATTTTTTTTTCATTTACGTACAAATAAAGGAAAAAATTAAATCACTTTAAATTATAACATGAAATTTTTTAATTATATAAATTTTTAAAAATAAAGAAAATACATGTTAATAATGTTAATAGTTGATAAATATTGAATTATTATATTCATAAACCTTCTTGTACATTATTTATATTTGAAAATAAAATTATTTTTTTATGAAACAGTAAAAATATATATATATATATATATATATATATTAAATAAACCTATTGGGTTTAATATAATTAAATTGTACTTATTTTTAAGTATTATTCATACATCCTCAAAAATATTATTATTATGATTTATATATATATATTTATGTATATATTTTTCATATGCTTCGAATAAATTATTAAATATATTTTTAAATAAGTATTTAAAAATATGTATACGATTATAAATATAACAAATATCAAAGTACTTTATTTTCTCCATTTTTTTTTTTTTTTTTATATACATCGTTAAAACCCTTCAACAGGTCGAACCTGTATCTTTTTATAAACAAAAAAAAGGGTTAAAAAAAAAATATATATATATAAAAAAAAAAAAAAAAAAAATGTACTTTCAAAAGATCACATATATATATATATATATATATATATATATTTTTTTATGTGTGTCCCGTTTGTATACATTTTGAAAAAAAAAGAACCATCTTTTGAACAATAACAAAAAAATAAATATATAAAAACTATAAGAACAACTAAAAATCTACAGTAGTACTAAATATTTGTTCTCCTAAATTAACATTTGAAACTATTGGAAAGGGTGATGTTTCTTCTACGTCATCTATTTCTGAATAAACTAATATATCATTTGATGAATTAGTTGCATTATTATTATTATAATTACAATTCGCCTCTCTACTATAGTTTGCATATTTTTGATAGTTCATATGGTTACTTTTATTTGGTGTTCTCGACAAACTGTCATACAATATATCCTGTTTATTACAAGATAGATTCTCTGAAAATACACGAGAAAAATAAATAAATATATAAATAAATATAAACATAAATACATACATATATACATATACATATATACATATATACATATACATATATACATATATACATATACATATATACATATACATATTTTTCAACTTTTTTTTAATTTTAATTATACCACTGTTGTTATAAAAGAATATATTATTTCTTTCAGAAAAGGAAACATACTTATTGTCGACATTTTTTAATTTCATATTTGGCATGGGCAAAAAGTTGTCCTTGTTTTTATTTATCATAATATTATTTGAAGGAGTAGATATTTTATTATCATTAATTTGTTCCTTGTTATTTATAAAACTATTTGTTATATTATAATCAATGGTATTATTTCTATTTGATACAAATATATTATCATTATTTATTATTTTATTAGATTCTACATATGTTATATTTCTATTATTTCTTTCTTTATATATATTATCTACGCTTCTATATTGTATATCATTTGGAACAGACATATTATTATAACTTCCTATACAATTCATAGATTCTGATATATTAAGAGCATTACTATTAATATAATTAGATATTTCTTTATTCATATTATTTTCATTATTTTTATCTTCTCCTTTTTTTTTCTCCATATCTTTCTCTTTATATTTTATATCATATATTATATTCTCCTTACTTTTTCCATCTTCCATTTTGTTCTCATCATATTCTTCTTCATCACTATGTGATTTTTTTTTTTTTTTTTTTTTCTTCTCTTTTTTTAAAGGATTATCCATATTAATTATATTATCACAAAAGTTTATAGACGATTTTTTCCTCCTTTTTACATTAAAACATTTCATGTCATTAAACTCAGAAATGCTCTCTGATAATTTTCTTAATTTACATGCTTCTTCAATATAACCTTTTTTTTTCTTTTTTTTTTCAATAGTGTTAAAAATACCTTTAAAAATCTTTTTGCTTATATTATTATCTATGTTAGAATATAATACACAAATCTTTTTCTTTATAATCTTTACTAAATTAAATAACTTAAAATATATTGCTTCGATTAATATCCTTGTAAGCACATTTATATCATTTTCACATATCAAAACACCATCCCTTAAAAAGTCTAAAATATATTCAAAGCGCTTACCTAATGAAAAAAAAAAATATATATATATATATATAATTATAAATACATTCGTATCTTTATATTTACAATAAAATGACCATACTAAATATATACAACTTTACATATATATATTTATTTATTTATTTATTTATTTATTTATTCATGTCAGTATACCATTTCTATCTATAAATATTTCCTCCTTATTATAGTTATCTACAAATAAAAAAAAAAAAAAAATTAAAAAAAATATAATGATAAGTATAAATAGGAAGGTTAGTAATATAAACATATATACAATATTTATAAATACATATCATTCCAAATAATAATATATATAGAGTAACACATTATTACATAAGTGCGACAGTTGTAATTACAAGAAGAATCAGATTTATTCTTCAAAGTATTTAAAAAGGAAAAAAGAAAAATATAAAACAAATAATATATATATATATATATATATATTTTGTTTTAATCAAAACATGTTGTATTATAAAAATGATATTAAAATTTAAATATATGCAAAAAAAAAAAAAAATAAAATAAATAAATTACCTAATATAATTTCGTACAAATAGGAACTTTTATATCGACATATTAAATTAAAAGTAGTCATATAAATCTTCCCTCCAACATTTATTTTAATTATATTATCTGTACAAAAAAAAAATTAAATAAATGAAAATATTATAAGCATTACAAATTATATTATATAAATAAAACACCAGGTTAAAATAACCATGTATTTATTTTATCGTCTTATTATACTTTATAGTATATTTTTTATACACACTATTATATTATAATGTTATGAGTAAATATATTAACACATTTATTAAGGGATCCTTTCAATTGTTTTTTATATACCTTTATTGGAATTGTCCATATTTTATCATACGTTTTTATATATAATTATATACAAGATAATAATATAAAATCAAATAAAATAAAATAAAATAAAATAAAACGAATATAAATAAAAATATAAATAAATAAATAAATATATCTATATATATATATATATTTATATATGTGTGTGTATATATAAATAGGGTTCTTAATTATTATAATAAATCCTTCTATATAAATATACAAATGTATATTATATATAAAGTTTTTACTTATTTAAATTTATTCAATTATATGTTTCTTTTTCGCACAATGCGCTATAATAAAATATATAAAATGCATTTATTTCAATATCATAGATTTTACTTTCATATGAAACAAAAAAATTTATGTATATACTTAATTATTATCTGAGCTTAATTATTAAAATAATATACAAATCAGTATGTTTTGTATTTTACAATTGTTTTTTTTTTTTTTCGTCCTTTGTTTTACTCATCTTATATATATAATATTATTAGATTTATAAAGATTTGTAAGATAAAAAAAAAATTGTAGATAGAATACATTGAATTTTTTCCAACATATTATATAAATATAAATCATAAATAACAATTTATTTTAAATTCATAAGAAATATTAATTTGAACTTGTATCTAGTTTTATTTATAGAAAATCTAAATTTTTATTCAAATATATTATGAGAATTAAGAAATTTAATAAAGAAGATGAAAAAATATATAAATAAAATAAAATAAAATAATAAAAAAAAAAAAAAAAAAAAAAATTATATATATTATAATATGTACATATATAAAATATATTATATATATATAATATAGTACTATAATATATTCCATACATATATAATATATATATATATATATGTATATATAAATATATTAGTAGTATGTATATGCATACATAAAAGTTATATATATATATTATATATGTATACTTTTTACATCTATTCAAGTGCACATTTAATATTTATTATTAATATATTTAAGAAAAAAAAAAAAAAAAAAAAAATTATTTTTCTATTTCATTTTTATTTTTAATAAAAATTTAAAAATAAATTATTTTAATTTGAAAATATTTGTTTTTGTAATGTTTTTTATGAAAGGACATATCTAAATTATTTTCTTTTATACATATATATATTAATTATAACAAAGAAATATATTATTTGAAAAATGCATTTTTTTATTTTTTTTTTAATAATAGTAAAATAAATTATTGTTAACATATTACACATTTTTGGAGAATTAAAAAATTATATATTGACATTTTTTTTTTAGACCAATTATTTGTTTGATTTTCTTTATATATATATATAATCGAATGTGTACACAAAATAATGTTATATATAAATATATATATATATATATATATTTGTTTACATAATATAATAAAAATATTATTATATGAATAATAGTATGTATTACCAAATATATCTGTGTACATATTTTTCTTCTTACCATTATATTTTTTGTATTTTTATTTATATATTTTTATGTGTATTTATTTAAAAAAGAAAAAAAAAAAAAATTAATACAAATAAAAAGTACAAGAACCGAACTACTAACATATGCATTTTACAGATTATATTTTCAATTTGTGATTCATATAAACACCAGTAATATTATATAGAGGGATTTATTTATACATATTATTAAAAAAAAAAAAAAAAAAAAAGAGTAATCAAAATATTGATATCATTCTTTAAATATTATATTTTTATATTTATGTGTTATTTTAATTTTATATGTTTATTTTCATTTTTTATTGGTATTTTTTTTTTTTTTTTTTTTTGTTTACTAAGAATAATATGCTTTGTCTTTAATTTTTTTTTAAATTAGAATTTTTCATATTCATAAAAAAGAAATAATAATAAAATAATATAAAAAAATATATTGAATATTTATAATTACATTACAGTGTCAACAACCAAGAAAAAAAAAAAAAATGAAAAAAATAAAATAATAAATAAATAGAATAATAATAATTATTATAATTAACATGAAATGAATTTTTATTTATTTATTTTTTATTTTTATGTTTTGATGTACTAGCTATAAAAAAAAAAAAAAAAAAAAAAAAAAATTATTAACATTCATGTAATATATTTTTATGGTACACGAACTAGCCAAAAAAAAAAAAAAAAAAAAAAAAAAAAAAATTATAAAAATAAAAAAAAAAAATTTAAAAAAAAAATAAAAATAAAAAAAAAAAAAAAAAAAAAAAAAAAAATATAAAAAAAAAAT
>NC_031492.1:1385852-1387901 GCF_001602025.1 Plasmodium gaboni | reverse complement strand
AAAAAAAAAAAAAAAAAAAAAAAAAAAAAAAAATTATTAACGTTCATGTAATATCTTTGTATAATAAATTTAATTGAATAAAGAAAAAAAAAAAAAAAAAAATCTATTATCATTAATGTTTATAAGTAATAAAGATGCCAAGAATAGATGTATCAAAAGATGTAAAGCTTACAATTATGTCCTACAACATTCAAATGTTGTCTATTCCATTTAGTGTGCATTTGAACAGCTGGACAAGAAGAAATGCCATAATTGATTATATATGTTCACTTGATGATATATACGATATTGATATATTAGTTCTAAATGAAGTGTTTACGAAAAAATGCTACAAACTTTTAACAAGTGGGAAAATAAAAGAGAAATTTCCTTACCATACAAATGTAATAGGTCGCAATTACAAGCGCCATGATAATTATAATGACAGTTCATCAAGTACTGGACAAAAAGACGGTTTATCATTTCATTCAAGTGATACTAATATAAATATTGAAAGTAATCGTGGTATATCAAATTATGTGAGTGAACAGATGGAATACATACGAAAAAATAAGGAAAATCATAAAAATAAGTTAAGTAAAATTTCTGAAGATATAAGTGAAAATTCAAATAGTTCATATAATTCAAATTTTGATAGTATAACTGGAAAACGTAAATTCTTTCATTTTGTTAATGGAGGTGTGATTGTTCTATCGAAACACAAAATATTACATAAGCACGCATTAATATATTCTAGTGGTAAATTTCCAGATGTATTTTGTTCCAAAGGAGCTATATATTTAAAATGTGATGTAATGAACAAAAAGGTAAATGTTGTAGCTACACATTTACAAGCAGGTGATAATAAAGAACAACAGAAGTGTAGATGGAAACAAATCGATGAATTAAGCAAATGGGTATATGAAGGAATTCCTAGTACATTTATTAAGAAATTTGAATCATTGTTTTTTGTAGGAGATTTTAATATAAGATATAATGCAGATAGATTATTTTTAGATAAAGTTTTATCAGATAATTACTTAAATAGTTATGTAACAAAAAAATCTTTAGATACAACTTATGACTCTTTTTTAAATGATTATTGTAGATATATCGAAAGAGATTATAACTATAAACATAAATATACTTTAGATTATATACTAGTAGCAAATAATTCAAATGTGGAAATTATTGTCCCACAAACATCTATACAAAATTATTATAAATCATTATATTTTATAAAATTCTTTTTAGGAATTATTCCATATAAAACTACATACATACACCATCCCAGTGACCACTTTCCAATATATGCAACATTTCTTATTTTAAGTTAATGATATTAAATATATATTTGTCCCACAAACATCTATACAAAATTATTATAAATCATTATATTTTATAAAATTCTTTTTAGGAATTATTCCATATAAAACTACATACATACACCATCCCAGTGACCACTTTCCAATATATGCAACATTTCTTATTTTAAGTTAATGATATTAAATATATATAGATATATATAGATATATATATATATATGTAGATATATGCTTTTATATGTTAACATTTTTATTTTCTATTTTTTTTTTTTTGAGCAAAAAAATAATATATGAAAATCCATAAGTGGAAGGTATAAATTAAATATATGTGAAATATATATCTTTTTTTTTCTTTTTAATTAAGGATTTATTCATTTTTACATTAAAGAAAAGTATATATATATATATATATATATATATATATATATATATATAAGAAAAAATAAATGAAAAGAAAAAAACATTCCCATTATATATATATATATATATATATATATATTTATATATGTATATTTATATTTTATTTATTTATTTTTATTTTTTTTTGTTCATTTAGCTTTATTTTATTTTATTTCATTTTATATTTCTTTTTTTTTTTTTTTTTTTTTTTTTTTTGTTTTTTTTTTTTTTGTTTTTTTTTCCATTTTCTTTTTTTTTTTTTTTTTTTTTATATTTATAATTTTTTTTTTTTTTTTTTTTTTTTTTCATTTGAATTAATAATTTTTTTTTAAATAATTTTATTTTT
>NC_031492.1:1382422-1385552 GCF_001602025.1 Plasmodium gaboni | reverse complement strand
TATATATATATATATATATATAAGAAAAAATAAATGAAAAGAAAAAAACATTCCCATTATATATATATATATATATATATATATATATTTATATTTTATTTATTTATTTTTATTTTTTTTTTTTTATTTAGCTTTTTTTTTTTTTTTTTTTTTTTTTTTTTTTTTTTTTTTTTTTTTTTTTTTTTTTTTTGTTGTTATGTTATTGTGTTTGGTTATCCATATACCTTTTTTCTTCTTTTGATTATACATATATAAATTTTTTTTTTAATATATTTTTTTTGTTCATCTGAATTAATAATAGATTTATAAATAAATTTAATTATTTAGGTTAATTTACACATAACCCTTATTTTGATCTATCCTTATAATATATATATATATATATATTTATTTATTTATATCTTGAGTCATATTTATTTTCATTTTATTTTATATTTTATTTAATTCATTTGAGGAGGAGTTATCTTGAATTATATATTATTATAAAGAAAGAAAAAAAAAAAAAAAAAAATACTATAAGACTAAATTTTAAAAAATATATGAACTATATAAACAAACATAAAATTATTATATGTATTATTTGAAAATTTAATCACATATAAATATATATATATATATATATATGTGTGTGTGTGTGTGTGTTAGTCTGTTTTTATATATCTCTATTTACACATCTAACATTGATGATCTTTCTTATCGTGAAAAAATTCAAGCAACCTTATAACATACAAGAACCTTAAGCCTTCGTCAAACTCTTTAGGAATTCTGGTTTTTTCAGTATTACTGCAAAATAAAAATATAATACAATAAATAATATATACATTAATAAATTTAAGTATTTAAATATTTACATATTTAAATATTTACATATTTACATATATACATATTTATATAAGGATAATATGAATTCTTTTTATAATAAAATAAATAATTTATGGGTATTACTTGAAAAAGGATTCTATTAGGAAAATCATGTTGATAATAATATCACGTTTGTTCTTACTAGATTCTATTTCCTAAGAAAAAAAAAAAAATTATGTATATATATATATATATATATATATATATGTGCATACATTTATAATACATATACATATATATGTTCATGTTAATATTTATTTATTCCTTTTACGTGATATATTAGCCTCTTCTTGTCCACATTTAATAAGTTTTCGAAGGTTATATCTGGAATATCTTCATCCGAATTTCTTGTTTTGAATACATTTTTCAAGGTGTTTATAAAAATGTGAGAGAAATGAATAATAGCTTGGAAACTGCTATCATTCGGAAATACAAAACTGTTTATTATAACATCATATGTGATAGAGTTTTTATTTTTGAGGTTATCCATTGATTGTTGTAAATTATCAATATTTTTGTTTGTTTTAATTATAATCAAAAATTTTCCATATGATGTAAAAAATGGTATAATGAAATAAGAATCATCAAATATATATGAAGATAAATGAGTTAGAAAATTATCATATATTTTATTATTTTTAATTATTTTATAACATGTTTCTTTTAATTTTAAGAATTCAAAATATTTTATTAATTGTATATCACAACAGTATACATATGGAAGTGTTGATAAATGTGTATTATTTAATTCATATTTAAAAAGTGATTTCTTTTTATGTATCTTACTATAATTATAATTCATACATGATATAAGCATATTTAAACATGTTATTGTTGGAACACTATCATTATATAAACTTTGAATATGATATAAATACATTTCATTTATTTTAAAGTTTTTATAAAAAGAATTACAATAATTTGGTAATATATTAGTATCATCAAATTCTATATAATAAGATATTTTTTCTAATTTGTCATGATTATTTTTATCATTAAATATATCTTGTAAGCATAAAAATAATATTTTATAATTATGTAATGGTACATAAGATATATATTTTTTTTTTTTTTTTTTTTTTTTTTTTTCTTCTTCTTCTTTTTTACAAAAATTTTTTTTAAAAAAGAAACTATTTATTATATTATTTTCATTAAAATAATTATTAATTATATCATTATGTTCTTTCCTTTTTTCAACTAGAGATATATTACATTCATTTAAATAAGTTTCAATTCCAGAATTTATAAAAATGAAATTACTCATTTCATTTAATTCTTTTGTTAGGTTTTTTATTTCTTTTACTATAGAAAATATTATTACTATAAAAATATTATATGCCCTTTGTAATTTACAACATTTAAAGTGTACTTTATTTTTCCAATAATCTGTATACTTATAATTAAATTTTTTATTTTTTATTAATGAACATAATTTTTGTACTCTTTTTAAAAATAAATCTTTCTCTTCACTATGATTCTCTATGGAACATTTTTTATCACAAACTAATAAATTCTTTAAATATTTCCTATATACATTTTTATCATTACCTTTTAAAAAATTAATAATTTCTTCGTCATTTATTCCATTACAATTTCTTGTTTTACATGATTCTATACATGTATGATCACATGTGTGCTGTTCAATACTTTCTTCTACAACATATGTTTCATTTAATGTTTCATTTAATGTGTCATTTAATGTTTCACTGTGTTTTCTTTTTTTTTTATGACTCTTATCGGATTGGTCATCTTCACTTTCGTCGGATTCGTATTCTATGCTATTTTCTGATTGATTATCTTCATCTGATATGATACTTTGATCGTCATCTGATTTGATACTTTGGTTGTCATCTGATTTGATACTTTGATTGTCATCTGATTTGATACTTTGGTTGTCATCTGATTTGATACTTTGGTCGTCATCTGATATTATACTTTGTTCGTCATCTGATATTATACTTTGTTCGTCATCTAATTTGATACTTTGGTCGTCATCTGATTTGATACTTTGTTCGTCATCTAATTTGATACTTTGTTCGTCATCTGATTTGATACTTTCATCTTCACCTGATTTGACACTTTCTTTTTCATCTGATTTGTTACTTTCTTCTTCATCTAATTTAATAATTTCATTTTCTTTTAACCCTTCATTTTGATCTTCCACCTCAATATCTTCTTTTTCTTCCACCTCAACATTGTCTTTTTCTTCCACCTCAACATTTTCTTTTTCTTCCACCTCAACATTTTCTTTTTCTTCCACCTCAACATT
>NC_031492.1:1381666-1382391 GCF_001602025.1 Plasmodium gaboni | reverse complement strand
TCTTTTTCTTCCACCTCGATATTTTCTTTCTCATCCACCTCGATATTTTCTTTTTCTTCCACCTCAACATTTTCTTTTTCTTCCACTTCAACATTTTCATTTTTTTCCACCTCCACATTTTCCTTTTCATTCTCCATTATGTCCTCATTAATTTCATCATCATCATTTTGTTGTTCCTTTTCATAGATGTCTAATAGATTATCCTTTTTGTTTACTTGATTTAATAAATTTTCATTTTCTATAACATTTGATTCTTCTGTTTTTGCGTTTGAGACACTATCATTAATGGTCATTGCTTCTTCTTCCTTTGATATATTATTAGACTGGTCATTTGGTTTTTTTTCAGAATCATGTTGTGATACTATATCGTTTTGTTCATCCTTTAATGTTTCCTTTTGTATATAATCTGACACATTATCTGACACATTATCTGACACATTATCTGATATATTATCTGACACATTATCTGACACATTATCTGATATATTATCTGACACATTATCTGATATATTATCTGATATATTATCTGACATATTATCTGACACATTATCTGACATATTATCTGACACATTATCTGACATATTATCTGATATATCATCCGATATTTCGTCCGACAATTCATCTGAATTATTTACCAACTCATCATGACTTAAATCATTGTGTTCCTTTGTTGTTTCATGTTCTAGGGTTGGTTCATTTTCACATTTAAAAAAGCTTTTATTTTC
>NC_031492.1:1370758-1381636 GCF_001602025.1 Plasmodium gaboni | reverse complement strand
ATTTTCTTCCTTGTTAAGATTTAATATTATTGATTCATTGGTAAGTACATCTATTTTTTGCTCATCAGCTAAATGTATGTTCATTTGATTTTCATTCATATGATAATTATTATCATTATGTATATCTTTGTGTATATCTTTGTGTATATCATTATGCATGTCATTGTTGATATTATTAATTTCTTCTATTCTATAGTGATCATTCCTTTCTGACATCTCATTAACATCATTCTTAACTTTCCTTTGTTTGAATAAGTTAAATACAAAATCTTTTATGCTTTCCTTCTTTTTATTTTTATTATAATTACTTGGAATAGTATGATTTTCAACAAACATTACATCATCATGTTCATTATTACTTATATGTGTATTATCGTCATTTGTTTTTAATAAATTATGTGTTTGAATATTAAAAGAAGACATTTCATTTTCTTCTTTTTTATATTCATTCTCTGTGCTGTTACTTTTAAAAACAAATATTCTATTACTATTATTATTTCCTATAGAATTTTTTTCCCCCCCGAACCCTGAAGAAGTAAATGAACTAAGTTTATTTTTTAATTTATCATATATTCCAATGTGTGTGTTCATTTGTTTATTATCATTTGATACGTTATCATCCATATTATAAAATAAAGGATCGGGTGTATTTTTATTTATATCATTAGATATTATTATATCATTAGGTGTATATTCACTTATTTCAGACATATCAAAAAATAGTTCAGGGATTTTATTAATTTCGTTATATATTTTTTTATTACATTCATTCATAGATATAAATAAAAGTTCTTCATATGATTTTTTACTTCTTAATAATTCTAATTCTTTTCTTATATACTCAATTTTGGTTTCTTTATGTTCTTCTTTTTTGTGAGATGGCAATAATTTTGTATGTACTAAATGTAAACGAGTATTACTACAATTTGTATTATTATTATTATTATTATTATTATGTGTATTAATATTATTATTATTACTTATGTTATCATTTGATGAAGCTCTTTTATTATGAGAAACAAATATATCATATGTATATTCTATAAACATAGCCATTTTTTCATATATACATATATCTTTATTTATTTCATCTCTATTTATTATACTTTTATTCTTTCCTATATAATTTAAAATATTCAATATATCAACAAAATAATAAAAATTTTTTAAATGTGTAAAATATATAGTATTAAAAATAAAGAAAAATCCTGATTTGTCATTTACTACATTAATAAAAATTTTATTAAAATGATTATATTCGGATTCACTTTCTTTTATTTTATAATTAAATAAATCATTAGATTTATATATATTCTTCTTATAAGCTTCATCGTTATAATAATATTCATTTTCATCTTCATACATATTATTATTGAATACTTCATCATCTTTATAACACATAATATTAGATATATAATTTTTACAGTTCTCATTATCATTATATATAAAAGAATTATCTTTCTTACTAGTATAAAAATTATAAATATATAATAAAGATTTCAATAAGGATTGATATTCAAATGGACTTCTATAATTATCTATATCTTCATTTTTATTTTTACTAACATAATTATCATCCTTTGAAATATCTTCAAATGTTCTTTTCTTCCTCTGTTTAATTATATCACACTCTTCTTCTTTCAAAATATGTGATAAATTACATGGTATATTATTTGATCTACCACATGATATATTACTTCTTATGCCATTCATTGTATATCCTTCTATACCTCCCTTTATATTTGTTTTTTTAATATCCTTTATTTTTATTTCAGTTTTTTTTTTTTTTTTCCTTATTTTAATATCCTCTCTTTCTTTCTCTTCATTTGCTTTTCTGAATATATTTAAGTTGCTATATATTTTTGAAAGTTTTTCATAAAATCCAATTTTTTTATTTTTATCATTGTCCACAATATTATATTTCTTATTAGAATCAACATGAGAATTTTCTTCTACTCCTTTGCTACTTTTATGATGAACGACTTTATAAGAATATTCGTTCAATTTTAATTTCTTCCTCCTACTATATTCCATTACTTATTATATGTGATATTAACGTGTATAATATATCTCACATATATATATATATATATATATATATATATATATAGGAAGAAATAAAAAAAAAAAGAAAAAAAATATATATTCATATAAATTAATAATATATATATTTACATATGTTTATATATTTAATATAATTGTTCATTTATATATAAAAATATTTGCATATAATATTCATTCTTTAAGAATCTCTCTATAGAAATATAAAATGCTCATTTTGTCTCATCCACACTCTTTCTTCTCACATATAAAAATATGAAAAAAAAAAAAATAAAATAAATAAAATAAAAATTATTATGGATTAAAAGATAATATAAAATTAAAAGGCCATCATTCAAATAACAATATATATTATATAATATTATTATTAATAATATTATTGTAAAAAAAAAAAAAAAAAATTAATTATAAAGTAACATTAAAATTTTCTTTTTCATTGTTATTTAACAAATATGCTTATTTTATGTATTCATTTATTCTTTAAACATATTTTATTATTTAGTTCTTAATATTTAATTTAAATTTAAATTAAAATTTGAATTTTTTTTTTTTCTTTTTTTTTTTGAGCCCTTGTAATTTTTGGCGTGCTTATATATGCATTTCCGTCATTTACATATATACAATAAAAAAATTAACTACACAAATAAAGTACATAAATATAATATATATTATATATATATATATATATATATTATAATAAGAACAAAATATATTTTTTAATTTTTTTTTTTATTCTTATAAATAAAATATATATATATATATATATATATATATATGAGCTTTTACTGAATCATATATATTGTTAGCACAATATTCAAACAAGCTATTGTGTAAATATATATATATATATATATATATATATATATTATTTTTTTTTTTTTTTTTATTTATATATATATATATGTTCTTGTCCATTAAAATAAAAGATATATTATTTGTTTACATGTGTAAGTAAATAAGTATATTCCTTATACATATATATATATATATATATATATTTATTTATATATGTATGGTTATTTTCATTTTGATAAAACCGAACATTCCTCTTCCCCCCCTGTAATTCTTTTAATTTTTTACATATGAAATTAAATGTTCAAGAAAAAAACAAAATTTTGGATAACCTAAAAAATCGCTTGTTTAAAATAGAAAAGGTCATAGGGGATATAAAGCTCTATGAAATTAATGAGGATGTAAACGATCCTTTAATTGATAAGGATGATAAAAAAGAAGTAGTAGAGGAACATCAAAATTGTTATGATGAAATTAAAGAATATATAGAAAATATCAACATCGGTTAGTACCATCTATATAAATATAAATATATATATATATATATATATATATATATATATATATGTTCATGTATATATGTTGATATATATATGCTGTTCCTACTTTAGATAATCTTTATAAAAAAAAAGAAGAATTAATAGAAATCATAAAAAAACATAAACACACAAATAGTATAGCTATTCATGTGTGTACTATTAAATTAATACTACAACAAATATCCAAGGATTTTTTAAATGACATATATAATCAATGTAAAAATAAAAAATAAAAAATAAAAAAAATTAAAATAATATATGATAAAATGAACCATCGACTACAATGGGGAATATAATATTATGATAATTAATTTATTTTTTATTTATTATTATTATTTTATTTTATGTTGTTCCATTCTTTATGATTCTTTTTCTTAGATAATGAATTTTATATATACATTCATAGCAATAACATTCTAGATGTATATAATACTTTTGAATATAAAAGAAATATAATTTTATCTCATATGGATTTTATGAAAAGCTATAGTTATCAAATAAAGGAAATTATGAAATTAAAGGATAACATAAATAGCTACAATATGTCAGGTAAGCAAATAAAAAGATATATACATATATATATATATATATATGTGTGTATATATATATTATATGTATGTGTATATATATTTTATTTCGTGCCATATTTTCTACACAATGTCATGTTATTTCTATATACTCAATAGAAACTGAATTATATTTAGAACGATTAAATAAAATTGAAATAAAAAATCAATTGCTCTTCTCAAAAATTTCCTCTATTAATACTTCCCTCGAACAATTAGCTTATAAATATGGATTACTTGTAATATAAAATATATAATATGTTAATATATTGACACACACATATTTATGTGTATATATTTATTCTTCTTTTTTATTTTCTCATTTATATATAGATGAAGATTGCTTCTCTGATTATTTTAAAAAATAAAACCAAAAGTTTATAAATTACAAATATGATGTGAAAAAATTAAAGAATAAAACATATATATATATATATATATATTAACACTAAAAATCAACAGGATATATAAAATGACATATAAATGTATAATACACGAAATATTATACATATATATATATTATTAAGTTTTATGAATCAAAAAAAAAAAAAAAAAAAAAAAAAAAATTAAATTAAAAATTAACTATTACATAATATATATAACATTATATATGTTACAATATTATTTATATTTATGTTTATGTTTATGTTTATATTTATGTTTATATTTATATTTATGTTTATATTTATATTTATGTTTATGTTTATATTTATGTTTATGTTTATTTTTATGTTTATGTTTATGTTTATGTTTATGTTTATGTTTATGTTTATGATTTGATTTTTTTCTTTTGTATATGATATTTTTCTCTCTGAACTTCTAAACCTGCATTGCTAGATATTACGTTATCAATAATTTCCTCAATGATGATGTTAAGGCGCCTAATCCTATGGCTGTAAAGAAGTTAATACAGAATCTTATATTTTGTGCATTGTCTGTAGGAAATAATCCTATAAGAAATGGAGATATAGCTGGGTGATTTATTTTATGATAGAATGTTTGTAGTCCTAAATTATTTGTCAATTCTTGTAACAAGATTTTAATAAAAATTCTTGTTGATGAAGTTGTGTCTTCTTCTGTTAATTTAATAATTTTAAAAATACTCCATGATATTGCATCAGTATATAAAAGATGTGCAAAAAATTTTGAGCAGTTTCTTAATTTAGCTGTTTCTAATCTATGAGCTGTATTAAATGAATTATCAAAACATTTTTCAAAATTTTCTTGATAAATTTTTTTTAATTTACATAATCTTTCTGCTTGTAAAGCATAAAATGTTTGAAATGTTTTTTCCATACAACAACAATCTATTAACATATTACATATTTCTATTTCATATCCTTTTTTTATATTTAATTTTAATAATTTATGAACACATTCTTCATAACTTAATGATGACATAATTGATAGATAAACATTTTTTCGTAAATTTATTAAATATTGTTCAGTCATATCATGTATTTCTTCATTATTATCATCATCATCATCAACGTTACTTTCATCACTATCATTTTCATCATCGTTACTTTCATTACTATCACTTTTTTTGGCTTCACTATCCTCACTACTATTATCATTTTCGTCTAATTCGTAATTACTTAATTTTTCACTATCACTTCCATTTGTTTCTTTATTTTTTCTTTTTTTCTTTTTCTTTTCATTTGATGAATCATCTCCAAATAATAATTCTTGAGAAATATTTTTCCATTCAATATCTTCCTCTTCATATTGTTCATAAGGAACCTCTCTAAAAATATTTAATTCTTCTTGACTATTAAAATTCTCATCCAATAAATCAATTTCGTGTATTATTTTTTCCTCTTCATCAATTAAATTTAAATCATCATGAACAGAGGGGAAATCTTTAAAATTATTTTTTCTATAATTCCATAATTTTTCAATATCATATTGAGTTTTTATATTTATTTGGCCTTCTTGAATAATATCTTTAAGTCTATCAAAGATTATATCTAATCCCTTTCGACAAATATTTGTATATAATTCTCCAACTTCTGCTAAAAAATAAGTACATACTTGAACAGAATCATTCGTTATATTTTTTAAAAGTAATGAACATAATTGTAAGCCTACTATTTCATGTATTATTCTTTGATTTATCATATGTGCTATAAACTTAACAGTATTAAAACATAATATTTTATCATTCCTTTGATATGCTCTTCTAAAATGAATTATTATCCTTTGTATTGTTAATAAACCTATATTAGGAAATTTAGAATTTATAATACATAATAAACATGTAAATACATTTGTAAATGCTGGAGAACTTAATTGTGCATGTATTAATGCACGACTAAATAATCCTTTCCCACGTATTAAATTACATTCAAATAATTCATAACATACTTCACTTATATTATCTATATTTACTTTATTTACTATATTATTTATCTTCTTTTTTAATTTCATCCATTCTTGTTTTTGATATAAAACACTCTTCTTATTTGTAACCTCATTTTTTAATCTTTCTAATTTAAATGGAGGAATATAAACACCTCCAGCTTTTCCTACATCTTCAATTGTAACATTAGAAATCTTTTGTTTTGCATATTCAATTAGATCTTCGTTAATTTCTAATGTCTCCTCATTTTTTTCGTCGTCTTTCAATGGATCATATATTTTTTTTTTCTTTTTACCATACTTACTTATATGACTATAACTTTTATTGCTACTACTTATATTGCTACTACTTTTATTGCTACTACTTTTATTGCTACTACTTTTATTGCTACTACTTTTATTGCTACTACTTTTATTGCTACTACTTTTATTGCTACTACTTTTATTGCTATAACTTTTATTGCTATCACTGCTGACACTCCTACTGCTAACACTCCGCCTAATATACACATTCTTACCCTCATAGGACCCATTTCTTTTATCCTTTTTTTTTCTTTTCATGCTATACACACTTGAATTATCTGATGAACTCGATTCCTTCTTTTTTTTCTTCTTATTATATTTATCACTACTAATTGAATTATATTCCTCATAACATTTTTTATTATTTTTTTTCCCTTTTACTTTATCTTTACTTGAATGAGTAGAGGACATACTTTCATCGTGGGTTTTATTATTATTTTTTTTTATATTACTTGCAACTTTATCCTTTACATCTTTTTTATTTTTTATTTTTTCTTTCTTATAATTCGAATAATTATCTGTATTACTATTATAACTATTCGATGAAGAATAAGAATTATTTCTTCTTTTCTTTTTTCTCTTATGTTTTCTTATTTCTAAACTACTATCATAAGATGAAGACGTGGTCCTCATCCTCTTTCTTTTATTAGCATAATCTGTTGAATAAGATGATGACGAACGAAACTTTTCCTTCTTCTCCCTTCTTATTCTTTCATTGTAATTATTATCCACATTTCTTTTGTGATCTTTATGCTTTTTTTTCTTTTCATCTTTTTCCCTACTACTCATTTTTTTCTTTTTTTTTTTTTTTTTTTTTAAAAAAAAGAACAGTTTTAAAATAATTATAAGATATTCATTGACATTTTATAATATTGTAATAAAATAATATACCACAGGTTATATTACTGCATAAATATAAATATATATATTATATATATTTATATATTTACAATATTTTCATATCAGTAATTTATAACATAAATATTTATCATTTAATATATTATAATAATAATAATGATTATCTTATTCTTTATTTTTTTTGTAACATATTAATATATATATATATATATATATATATATATTTAGCACAAAATTGTAAAAAAAAAAAAAAAAAAAATATATGTACATATAAATTTTATTATATATATGATGGAATTTTTTTAAAAATACTTCAAAAAAGGGATAAATACAATATCTTATAATAAATTTAGAAATATTGACCCTTCCTCTTTTTTGAAAGAAAAAAAAGAAAACAAAAAAAAAAAAAAAAATGAAGAATGAATCAAAAAAGAGAGAAATATTAACTTTAATTAGGATATATAAAATGATCGACTTATTTTTTTTTTCCCCAACATTATTTAATTTGAATCATATATATATTATTATATATATATTATTATATATATTATAGAAATATTATAAATGAAAGAAACGTTCCTTTGTAATAATAATTATATTTCTATAAATAACACTATTATATTTTAAAGCCAAAAAAATTATATACATATTATATATATACATATTTAATTTTTATTTATAATATTTATTAAAATATACTTAAATATATATTTATTTTTTTTTTTATTTTAATGTATCTTTTTCATGGAAGAAATAATATAGAAAGTATTTAGAAAGAAATATTACAAAGAAATATTTAATTTGTATAATATATATATATATATATATATCAAAGTACTATTATATTATAATATCATATAATAATAACATATATATATATATATATAATAAATTATTATCTTTTACAATTTTATCTATATATTTATATGGAAAGTTCAAAATGTTTCAATAAAAATAAAAAAAGAAAACTTTAAATCATTTTAATTTATCCTTAAAAAGAGGTTAATAAAAATATAAGTCTTTATTTTTAAAAATTAAATATTTTTTTATATTTTTCCCTTGAGTTCTTGTTGTTTATCTGGTACTTCCTTTTCATCAAAAATACAACCATTCGAAAATTTTTAATTTTCTTCTTTTTTTGTTTTCTCAATATTTATTATTTGTTCTGCTGGAACATTGCAGTATTATATTAAAATTATCCCTTGAAAAAAATAAAAATAAAAATAAAAATAAAAATAAAAATAAAAAATTTATGTTTCGTCTTTTAGTATGTTTTAATATACATATATATTATATTATATATATAATATATATGTATGTATATTTACAATTTAAATACTGTGCATCACGCTATATACGATTATAATTGAGCATAAATATTAAAAAAAAAAAAAAAAAAAAAAAAGAACAGTTTTAAACGCTTTTTATGGTGTAATGAAAATTTTTTTTTTTTTTTCCTTAATTTAATAATGTAGGATAAATATATACATATATATATATATAATTGTATTAAATAAAAGATAGTGTCCCTTATTCGTTCATATATATATTACTAAAATATTCACTTACTTATTTTATTTATTTCCTAAGTTTTTTTCAAAATAAAAGGATGAAAAGACATATAAGCCCATGCTTACAGAGGGAAATATTTTTATGCAACAGTCAGAAAAATAATAAACGATGCCTCGTTCTTTCCTTAAATAATGAATGTAACATTTTATGAATAAAATGATAAATTAAAGAAATATAATTACACACACATGTTGCATATGAAAATATTACTTTTATATAATATATACCTATTTGTATATATATACATTTTATTTTATTTTATTTTATTTTTTTTTTTTTTTCCGTTGTATAGTACAATTCGTTCTGAAAGCCTATTCTGTACAAAATGAAGAACCCTCCTTTGATATACAAAATATAAAAGATTTATTAAATGATCAACTTTGTTATATACTTTATAATGTTAATAATTATAGCTCATATTATCATTGGATATTAATATTGTGGGCACCAGAAAAGAATAAGATATTAATAGATGATATAGATGAAAATAAAGTAAAAAAAAATGATTTTATACATATTGTTGATAAAGGAATATATAAATATAATAATGCAACTAATAAGATCAATAAATTATTATATTATAGTTTTAAACAAAAATTTCTGGATATAATTTTTAATTATTATGATATACCCTTATTTGAAATAAATAATTTTGTTATGCTAGAAAAATGTATACATGATTGTAATAATAAATATTATAATTATAAAAATTGTTGTACCTTATTAAATAGAGAAAAAACAGAACCAAAAAATGACTCTTTTGATATATATAATCAATATAGTTTACAAAGATATTATTTATTAAATATACAACTAAGAAGTGTTAATAATATAATTATTTTAAATGATCCATCACTTTGTCATGATATGAAACGTCTTCTTGAAGAACCAAATATATGTTTAAATTTATTTTATATAGATATACAGAATTATAAAATTATAAGTAATCATTTAAATATTGATAATATTGAACAAGTTCATTCTTTTATAAAGGAAAATAAAATATTCTATGTAATATATAAAGTTCTAGATACATACACCTTCTTTTATATATGTAATGAAATATGTGCTAATACAAAACAGAAATTTTTATATTCTTTCTTTAAACCCTATTTAGTGGAATACTTAAAAAAAATAAAAAACATACCAATATTCCTCTCTATTGAATTAAGTAAAACAAAACATTTAATTAGATTTATAAATGCTGATTTGAAAAAAAATAAAAGTGGAAAATTTGAAAATAAACATAAAAATGACACTAACAATAACAATAAGAATAACAGTTAATGGGAAATAGCAAAAAAAAAAAAAAATTTTATATATGAAGTAAATAAAAATAATATTAAAAATATGAACAAGTCAGGTGATAATAAGAACAACCAAATATAACATAATAATGATACTTATATAAATATATCCAGGATAAATAATAATTTGGATATATCACAAAAATATATATATATATATATATATATATATATATATACTAAAGAACATATACATAATACTTTTATGAAAGAAAAATATAATTCTTTCAAAAGCAATGATGTCACTCTTGAAATAAAAAAAAAAAATAAATAAATAATAAAATAAATAAAATAAATAATTTTTACCTGAACATATTAGCTAGCTTAAAAGATAAAAAAAAAAAAAAAAAATGTACACAAAACATAGTAAATGTGTAAAATATAAAAAATAGTATTTATTTTATTAATCATTTCGTATATTTTTTTTTTTTTTTTTTTTTTTTTTTTTTTTTTAGTTTTTTTTTGTTTTTTTTTTTTATTTTTTTATATTTATTTTTTGAAAAAATTTTTATGTTTTTT
>NC_031492.1:1367767-1369641 GCF_001602025.1 Plasmodium gaboni | reverse complement strand
CACTTATATGTTCATCTACAAGTCCTTCACTTATATGTTCATCTACATGTCCTTCACTTATATGTTCATCGACATGTCCTTCACTTATATGTTCATCTACATGTCCTTCACTTATATGTTCTTCTTCATATCTATCACTTACAGGTTCATCTACATGTCCATCACTTACAGGTCCCTCTACATGTCCATCACTTACAGGTTCTTCATATCTATCGCTTATGTGTTCCTCTACATGTTCATCACTTACAGGTTCTTCAAATCTATCACTTATATGTTCCTCTTCATATCTATCACTTACATGTTCATCTACATGTCCTTCACTTACATGTTCCTCTACATGTCTATCACTTATATGTTCTTCTTCATATCTATCACTTACATGTTCCTCTACATGTCTATCACTTGCATGTTCTTCTTCATATCTATCACTTACATGTTCATCTACATGTCCTTCACTTACAGGTTCCTCTACATGTCCATCACTTACAGGTTCTTCAAATCTATCACTTATATGTTCCTCTTCATATCTATCACTTACATGTTCTTCTTCATATCTATCACTTACGTGTTCTTCTTCATATCTATCACTTATATGTTCCTCTTCATATCTATCGCTTACGTGTTCCTCTTCATATCTATCACTTATATGTTCCTCTTCATATATAACACTTACAGGTTCCTCTTCATATCTAGCACTTACATCTCCCTCTACATGTCTATCACTTATATGTTCCTCTTCATATCTATCACTTATATGCTCCTCTTCATAAATTTCACTGATATCCTCTTCTTCATATCTAATAGTAATATGCTCGCCTTCATAATATTCCTTTTCTGGTTGCATGACACCACTTTCACTATGGTATTCAATTTGCTCATCCACTTTTTCTAGATCTGCATCTACATTAAATGAAATAGAATCAACATGGCTATCTTTGTCCATGTGGTCCATTTCCATAGATTGTTGAGAGTACTGATCTTCCTCTTTTTCAATTGGAGCAAGATGGTCAGCACTGTAAACATCATGACTTGGTGTGCTTTTAAAGCTAACACTGCTATGACTACTTTGACGATCTTCTTTAGATGTTCTTTTTTTCTTCTTTTTATTTGTTTTGATTTTTAATATTTTAATAATTTTTTCTCCATGTTTTGATTCTAGATATTTTTTTTTTTGTAAAAAATTAGGATCATTTGAATAATAGCTAACTAAATATTTAAAGGTAAAAAGATTTGGTACTAGGTTATTATTTTCTTTAATAATTTTTTCTTCTACATGTTGTGTAGATTTATGAAGATTTTCAAAAAATTGAGTATTAGACAATGTATTTTGGATATCAATAATTTCATTATTTTTTATCATAGAATCTATTTTGGTTTTATATATTTTTCTTTTTTCTTTATAAATAAGACTAGTTAAATTAATAATAACATCTTGAGAAATATTATCATCAATTGAAGGTAATTTTGGTTGTAACCCTAGAAGGGCTTCATTATACATTTTTTTTATAGAATTTAAATATTTTTGTACATCTATATCTTTTTCATAATTTTTTAATTCATCATAAAAATCTTCTACACTTATATTAAATCTTTTTAATACATTCTTTTCTACATCTTCAATTTTTTTTTTATAACCATTATTTAATAATACTTCTTCTAGTCTACTTAATTCTATGGTAGTATTAGATTCATTTCTTAACATGTCATAAACATGTTTTGTAGTTTTTGAAGTTTCACATAATACTGTATATATTTCATAACATAAATTTCTTAAGATCAATAAAATGTTCTCTTTAACAATCTTCTTTTTTTTTTTAAATATTTTCTCACCAGTAATATACCATATAAAAAAAAAACTACCTACAAACAAACCT
>NC_031492.1:1356347-1367667 GCF_001602025.1 Plasmodium gaboni | reverse complement strand
TTGATATTGTTTTTTACAAATTTATTTTAACATTAAGTGGAGTAATAATAATATTATGTAAGTTAATATATTTTAAAAATTCATGATATTCCTTTTAAAATTTATAAAAATACAAATATATACAAATATATATACAAATATATTTACATATATATATACAAATATATTTACATATTTATATACAAATATAATATACATATATATATATCATAATATTCAGAAAAATATTTCATATAATTATACAGATTTTTTATTATTTTAATTATTTTTCTTTTGCACCTTTCAAAAGAACAATATTTGTATACATATTTTATGTTGAACAATTATATATATATATATATATATATATATATTATGTGTATTTTTATATATTTTAAAAGGAATATCATGAATTTTTAAAATATATTAACATACATAATATTATTATTACTCCACTTAATGTTAAAATAAATTTGTAAAAAACAATATCAACTTTTTTTTTTTTTTTTTAAATTTATATAACAATATTATTACGCGTAAATAATATATATATATATATAATGCATATTATATTTCATTTAAAAGTTTTTTCTCAAATGTTATAAAAAAAAACAAAATACAAATACATAAATATATATATATATATATATATATATATATATATATGTACACATTTATTTATATTTATGTACTAATTTTCGATTCAAAAAATATATTGTTATATATATGTATATATATGTACATATAAATCATCCAAAAAAAAAAACTTCAACATAACATATATCATGACATACAAACATTTTCAAAAGAAATATGTGTGCAATGCAAAAGACTCAAAATGGGTTATATAAAAAATATATGTTAAATATTAAATGATTAATATATATATATACATATATATATATATATATATATATATATTTATTTATATATATTCCTTCACTTAATGAGTATACATATATATATTTTTGTTTTAATGTCTATATTTAACTTTAAAAGCATTTGGAGTATATATCTTTTTTTTAAGGCTCGAAAATTATAAATAGCATAATTTTTTCAAATAGTTTTATAAAACAATTATTGTTCGTTGTAAATATGTAAAGAAAATGTATAAATAAATAAATATATATATATATATATAATTTAATTATATAATAATTCCTACTTAATTTTGAAAAAAAAAAAAAATTCACAAAAAAATAAAATAAAATAATAAAAATAACATATAACAAAATAATTGAATTAAATTATATTAAATTATAAATTGAAATATTTTCTTATTTCTTCACATTCAAATAGATCCCAATCATATAATTTATCGCATCCTAGAAAGACAACATTGGGCCAATCTTCATTGTCTTTCATATAAAATAAATTCTAAAAAAAAAAAAAAAAAAATATATATAAATATATATATATATATATATATATATAATGAAAATAAAAATATAGTATAATAAATATCAACATAAATATATATATGTATATATGTATATATGTGATAATATACATTTTTGTGGTGTTTAAAAAGAAGGATCCTTAAAATTATCTAGGACATACATTTATATAAAAATATATACATTATATATATATATATATATTAATGCTACATTTATTGGTGTTTTATAATTTTATAATTTGTTTGTACCTTTTTAAGATTCTTTGAATACACACAGTGAGGTTGTTCATTGATAATGTTATTAAAGTCATAAGCTTTTATTATTCCATCTTCAGATCCAGCTAGGGTTAGATTTTTATAATGTGTAGATAATAAAGAGGTACATGATTTTTCGAATGACTTGAAATTTACTAAATAATTACTATGAGTTTTATTAGATAATGTATTATTATATCTGATATCTATTTTATTTATAAATCCATCAATATAAGATGATAAAATAATATTTTCTTCGTGTGTATTCCATATAGTAGCCTCAGGAATATTTGATAAATGAATATCTAATGCAACTTTATTTTGTCTTATATCATATATTTTTAATGTTTTATCAGATGATGTTGAGAATAATATATTTTTATCTTTTGAATGGAATGATAAATTATTAATTTTTTTTTTATGAAATGAAAAAGTATGTAAATTATTTAAATTATTTAAATCCCATAATTTAATAGTACTATCTTTTGAACCACTAACTAATAAAGAAGGTAATAGTTTTGATGAATTTAAAGATGTAACACAATCAGTATGACCCTTAATTTCTTGTTTAGATATATTTTTTACATTTTCCTTTTCATTATGAATATTATTATTATTTTTAAGTTTTCTCTTTTTTTTATTTTTTTTTTTTAATATTTTCATTTCATCATCTCCTAAAAAATGTAATGGTTCTAACATATCAATGTTATTTATATCCCACAGTTGAATACTAGGATTCAAAGTACCAACAGCTAGAATATTTTTTTCATTAAAATATGATTGATAGATTGTTTCAATACATAGAGGATAATTATCTATTATAACATCATCATAAATATTAAATATATCTTCATCATAATTAAAAATATGTATTTCTATAGTACCCATATCACTATATATTTTTCCATTTATAACTATAGAATCATTTTCTTCAATATTTAATTCATCTTCATACACATATTTCTTATCCTTTGAAATTAAATTATCATCAACAATGTTTTTCTTATATTCTCTTTCATCATTAAATATATTTTCGAGGACCTCATATTTGTTGCTTTTTCCTTTTTTCCTTTTTTTTTTATGTTTATGACTTTTCTCTTCATTGGATGAGCCATCAGAGGTATTATAATCACTATAAAAAAAAAATAAACAAGGAGTAATAAAATGTATATATATAAATAAATATATATGTGTATATATAAATGTATATGTGTGTATATATAAATGTATATGTGGGTATATATAAATGTATATGTATGTATCTAAATTTTTTGTATAGACAGGGACCCATTTAAAAAATTATACCTTGAATATTTTTCATATTCTTCATATTCTTCATATTCTTCATATTCTTCATATTCTTCATATTCTTCATATTCTTCATATTTTTTGTGCTCATCATTACTTCCTTTGAGACTTTTTTTTTTTTTTCCTCTTGATAAAAATGTTATACAACTAATGATATCACTTTTTTTAACTTCCTTTTTTTGTTTTTTTGTTTTTTTCTTCTTTCCAATTTTTTCTTTCTTTTTTATATCTTCGCTTGAATTATTTACTACGTCACTTTCATCTGGCACTTGATTATCCATTGTATAAAAAAAAAAAAAAGAAAAAAAAAAAAAAAAAAAAAATACTACAATATAATATAAATCGAATAAAATATGAATGATTAAATTTTTTTTTATAAACGTTAAGAAATACAAATATGGGTACTTGAAATAATAAAAAGAAGAAAAATGTTATTACAGGGCGTATTTCTTCCAGTTATAGAGATACATTTTAAATATATTATTACATTTATTATTAATTAAAATATATATATATGTATAATATTATTACAAATAAAATATTTATTAGTATAATTATTTTATATCCATTTATTTTTATATTTAAATTATGAGGATTTCTTTTTTTTTTTTTTTAATGAATATATATTTTATTAATTAAATAAAAAAAAGGAAATATAATATATATATATATATATATATAATGTTTAATTATATTATTAATTAATAATAAACGTCAATATGTAATTATATATATTTCTATGAAAATATTACGTCGGATATTTTTTCTTTTTTTTTCCTCAAATATTATATATATATATAATATTTATTTATATATAAATATATATTATTACATACATATATAATATATATTATACATATGAGTGAACTGAAATTATTAATATATATATATTATTAATATATATATAAATTTATATATATAATTGCAAAATATACTTATTAATACAATATATATACTTTAAAAAAAAAAAAAATAAATTATATATTTTATATAAAAATTATTTTTTCTTTAATTATAAAAAAAAAAAAAAAAAAAAGTTTGGATATTTGTATTTTTTTTATTTTTATTTTTTTTTTCTTGTTATATTACGACATCATTCTTTTTTAATATATATAATATAATAATAAAATTATATCATATATATATATATTATATATATAATAATATAATATTTATAAAATATATAATATATTATCATATTTATTTTATTGTTTAAGAAAAAAAATATTTTTCTTTTTTTAAATGATAATTATAAATATATTTATATATATATATATTATATATTTATAAATATATGAATTTATATATTATAAATACATATATATATTATATATATTTGATAAATTTTATTGAAACCTTATTTTTTCTTTATAATCTTTTTCTTTTTTTTTTTAATATAAAAGTGAATTATATAATATATATATATTAAATGGTCATAATTGTATTATATATAATACATACCTTTATTTATATTATATATAAACATTATATGTTATTATATATATATATATATATATATTTAATTTTTATAAATATGTAAAGAAAAAAAAAAAAAAAAAGGAAAAGATCCATTTCTTAATGAATATATACTCATGTATATATTTTTTTTGAAGGATGATTCTTAATTTTTATAAAATGTATATATGATATGATATATCTATATATTTTTTTCCACATATATATATATATATATATATATATATATATATATATTATATATATGTTTATATATATAAGAAAAAAACAAATTCTTTCTCGTTATGCACATATGTGTATAAAGTAAAGAATTGAGATTATCAAAATATATATATGTTCATATTATAAAATATTTATATATTTTATAATATATATATTATATATATATTATATATATATATAATAATATACATTTAAGTTTTATTCTTATGTTTAAGGTTTTTTTTTTTTTTTTTTTTTTTTTAAACAAAGAATATTATACATATATATATATATATATATATAATAATATATGAATAGTTTTATTATATATGTATATATTTATTTATATATAATTCTTCAAAATATATCTATACATTAAAATATAATAATTATATTTATGTTATATATATATATATATATATATATATTATATACACACAAAAAAAATAAAAAAAATATTTATTTACATATAATTGTAAAGGTTTAATATAAAATATATAAAAGATGAAGCAAAAAGATAAAATTGTTTATTTATATATATTATATATATTTACTTATTTATTTTTAATATGAACAGCTCAAGATATATTCCATAATAAAAAATAAAAATAAAAATAAAAATATATATATATATATATATATACATATATATTTCTTTATTTTTTATATTTTAATTCAATTTTTTTTATTTAAAATGGAAGGATTTGATGAGATGAAAATGAAGCAGCTGCAGCTGCTTAAAGAAAAAATGATGAAAAACGCAAAAGCACAAAAATCAGAAGAAATGAAAAAAAGTGTTGAAAATATATCAAATGTATCAAATGTATTAAATATATCAAATGAATCAAATATTTTAAATACTTCAAATATTTTAAATACTTCAAATATATCTAATAGTTCAAATATTAGATCTGTTGAAAGTAAAGATTTACGATTTAGTCTTAAATCTGGAAAGAAAATATTTTTTGATGCGTCTTTTCAAAATAAAAAATTGTCTGTGCATTCAAAAAATGGAAGGAATATTTTTCAGACTTCAAAGACTACAAGCTTTGTTTCTAAGAATAAAAGTAATATTCTAAAACTAACAACTGAAGAAGATTTATTTGATACACCCTTATCATTTGAAGAAGTTATGAGAAGAAAAAATGAAAAGAAAAAAATGGAACTAGAAAAAAATAATCAAACGAATTTAAATGAAAATTTTATTAATAATAAACAAGGAAATATAAGTCAAAACACTTATAATAATAATAATTCACAACTCTTTAAAATTCAATATGATAATCTGAATACATCACAAGAAGAACAAAATGGTACGACAATGAATAATAATAATGATGATAGTAATAATAATGATGATAATAATAATAATGATAATATTAATAATGATAATATTAATAATGATGATAGTAATAATAATGATGATAATATTAATAATAATGATAATATTAATAATAATGATAATATTAATAATAATGATAATATTAATAATAATGATGATGTAAATATTCATAGTAATAATAATACACATATTAATAGCTTACTAAAAAATAATTCTCTTGTAAATGGTAGCTTGTTTCAAAATAATAATTCCTCTAATATAGATATCATGAAGAATACAAACGACATAAATAAAAATCCTTTTAATAATTTTTTTACTCAAAATATTTCTTCAAATAAAGAAGAAGCTTGTAATGTCAATAAATTAAATTTAACCCTTCCATTTGATGGTTCTTCAAAAGATGAAAAGATCCATTCAACTAAATCTGTAAATAATAATAATATGGATAGTAACCATAATAATAATAATAATAATAATAATAATAATCAGTTATTAAATAATAACATTTTTTTTAATAAGGATTCCATTTTTGACAATTCTTCATTGAGAAATAATTGTATTGTTTCTTCTGATGAGAACTATAATAATAACCATAAAGAGAATAATATAAACGAATCACATAATATATTTAAAAATGATAAGAATAATATGAATAGTACTAATATTTTTGGCACAAATATTTTTATGACAAGTGATAAAATAATATCTAATAAAATAAATAATAACAATCAATTAAAAAATAATGATACTATATCACAAAATATTTTTACAAGCAACCAAATTCTCGATCAAGTGAAAAATAATACGAGCAAGTTGTTTAATGATACAACTACAGAAGTTTATAAAACGAATGTGAATAATAATAATAATAATAATAATAATATATTTAATAGTGCCTCTGTTAATAATAAGAGTATGTTTATGAGTGGAAAAAATTTATTTGGTATACCAATTGAAAGAACAACAAATAATATATTTTCAAACAAGACAGAAAGTAATATTATAAATACAAATAATATGAACATGAATGAAAACAACATGAACAATAATAATATGTTTAATAAAACAATAAGTAGTAGTACTAATATATTTGGTAAGCCATCTATGACAAATAATGTTTTTAATAATACCTTTGCAAGTAATCTGAATAATAAAAATAACAATATTTTTTTCAACAATGGTAATAATAATATGAATAGCATCAATAATATGAATAGCATCAATAATATGAATAGCATCAATAATATGAATAGCATCAATAATATGAATAGCATCAATAATATCAACAGTATCAATAATATTAATAATGTTATTTCTAATAATTCGATTAATCCATTAGGAACTAGCAATACGCCCAAAAATGAAGGTAACAAAATAATAATGAGTAATAATAATCATATAGAAAATATAGTTCAATTTAATAGCTCTTCCAATAATGATGATAATAATTTAAATGTATCATATAAATCTTTTGAAAATAAAGAAAGCACCATGACCACTAATCATAATAATAATAATAACAATATAGTTGTTGAAGATAATGTTAATAATAATTCACAGTGTGTATATATACAAAACACGAATGAAAATAATAACGATATTGTTTATAATAAACAAAATACTAATATTATTATTAATACAAATAATAATGATAATATAAATAAAGAAATTATTACAACCATGGAAAGCCCCAGTGAAAATAATACCATGTGTAGAGGAGAAGATCATATGAATTCACAAATAAATGTAAATAATATAGATGATGTTATAAAATCAGAAAAAGTAGACACACAACAGCTAATAAGTAATAATACTAGTGAAAGTAAAGAACCAAAAAATTTAAAAAAAACTTTTACTAGCTATTTTAATAATTTCATTCCATCTATATTTACAAGTGAAAATAAAAAAGAACCAAATGACCAACAAAATGGTAGCAGTGATGAGAATGATAGGAATGATGAGAATGATAGGAATGATAGGAATGATAGGAATGATAACAATGATAGGAATGATAACAATGATAGGAATGATAACAATAATAACAATAATAACAATGATAACAATAATAACAATGATAACAATAATAACAATGATAACAATAATAACAATAATAACAATGATGATAATATAACAAATGGTGATTCCACATTTAAGAAGGACCAAGCTGTAGAAGACATACCAAATATTAATTATAATAATAATAAGGCAGAAGAAGAAGAAGAACGTTTTAATAATACTCTTAAACAAGAGGGTGATAATAATAACCTTTGGAATAATTATCAAAATAATGATAATATATTTACTTCTAAGGGGGTTAACGTAGTTATTGATTCTAGTGAAAAAAATAAAAATGAACCCATTGAATTGATAACACCAGATAAAATAAATGAAAATACTTGTAGCTTCTTTATTAATAAAAATGTAAATACTACAAATATATTATCGAATAAAGGAGAAGTAGAAAATAAAGAGAATGTTGACATCAATTTATTTGATAGAATTCCAAAAAAAGGTGTTTTTAATTTAAGTTCTAATAATTATGAAAACAAGGAAGAATTTGATAAGTTTAATAAAATATATACAAATTTAAGTTGTGTGAATAAAAATATAAATTTTATAAATACATATGTACCTTCTAATGTTTTAAATATAAATCATTTCATAGAAGACAATAATAGTTGTTCTAACACATATGATACTCTATCAAAAACAAATGATATATTTTTAAAAAAAATAAAAAGTGATAATAATACTATACAAACAAATGAAGAGTTCAAAATGATAATGAGAGATTTAAACAAGGAGGTTACAAACAAAAATTTTAATTATCATATTAAAAATGATCATACTAATAATATAAGTGGTGTAGTTGATCATAATAATGATGATAAGACATTAAATAATAAAGACTTATTTAATACTACAGGATTGAATGATAAAAGAATAAATATATGTAATAAGAATGATAATATATCCATAGGTGCTAATAATATGTCCATGAATAATAATGTGTCATCTAATAATAATATTTCACTTGATACCAACAATAGTAACAATTTTTTTTTTAAATATGACTCCTTAAAAAAAAGTGGTATGGATATAAATATGTTAAGTTGTGATGAAAAATTAAAGTTATTAAATGAAACAGCTAAAGAAATTCCTATAAATGAGGAATCTGATTTTAACGGTATAATACCTGACCATGTTCAGAAAATAATTGAGAGAAGAGAATATTTTAAAAATTTAAACCAGTCACCAAAAATTGAAGAGAAAAAAATAGGAACGAAAAAAATGAAACCATTTGTACCTCTAGAATATAGTGAATCGTTTAGAAATACATTTTATAAGAATGAAGATAATAAGAATAATATATTTTCTTTACATAATTTGGGTGCACTGGATATAATAAAGACCTCACCAAGGACGAATAATAACCACAACATGGTTAGTATGAATAATATCCACAACCTGGTTAGTATGAATAATAACCACAACATGGTTAGTATGAATAATAACCACAATATGGTTAGTATGAATAATAACCACAACATGGTTAGTATGAATAATATCCATAGTGCAAGGAATGAACTTAAGAATGATGTTTTTTCGCCTCATGAAGAAAATTGTTTAAACAATAATAAAAAGCAACCAAATATTTATAGTAACTCAAATAACAGTGCAAGCATTTCCTCTACATATTTTAATGATGATATTTGCATGTTCAAAGATAACAAAATGAACAAAAATATTATAAGTGTCAATGATAATAATAAGAATATGAATGACCATATGATAAATAACTTTATAAACGATGAACAAAAGAGAGGGAAGTACTTATTAAATATTGAAAAAGAAATAAACAACGAAACTAATTTTATATCTAATATATATAATAATTTAGAGAAGAATAATTTTATATATAATTATGACAATGGATCTAAAGATCTATCCATTGATAATAATAATAATAATAATGATAATATTTATAATAATAATCATAAGAAAAAAAAAATAGAATCTCTTAATAATACTAGTGACAATGATATGAATTCCTTTAGTTGTCTTGAAAATGATGACGTATGTTCATCGTATACGCAAAAGAAAAGAAAAGTTTTATCAAACAATGAAAATCTTGAAGAAGATAATTACTCACAAGAAAATGAAACCTCAGATATATCATCAAAAGATAATAGATGCGTAAATATGAATAATTATGTTAACCAAATTAGAAACTCCAGATCATTATCTGATATATCTTTAAATTTAACTAAATATACTTTAGAAAGTGAAAAAATATTATGTGATATTATAAATGATAATTTTAATATGTCTATAAAAGTCTCATCTTTAAATGATCTCCCTTATTTTTTTGACGAAGAAAAGATACAATAAATATAAAATGTATGTAATATGTATATATATATATATATATATATATATATATATATATGTATATATTTTGATATATAATTATTTCAACCCCTTTTTATATATTATAATATATAACATATATAAAAATGTATACATATATACATATATACATATATGCATATATATATTTGAAGTACCCATTTCTTTTCAATAATTTTTATTACTTTTTCGTTGCATATTTCCCTTTTTTTTTTTTTTTTTTTTTAATTGTTAAAAATAAAATGGAAAAGGGAATAATAATATGATGCCTTTTTTAATATATACAATAATGTGTATATATTATTTATGTGTATGTTTATATATATATATATTTTTTTTTTTTTTTTGTTGTTTTTATTTTACTTTAAATTAATGCTCATGTAAAAATAAATATAATAATAATACCATGAACATTAAATGTCTACATATATTGTTGTATATATATATATATATATATGTATACAGATTTTTAAAATTAAAGATAACTCATATAACTTATAAAAAAAAAAAAAAAAAAAGCCTTAATATATATTTATATATAATATTTACATGTTTATATTTTTATTTCTTAAGGATGTTATTAAAAATAAGGTTTTCTTCATTTTTATAAAATCATAAATATTAAAAAAAAATATATATAGCGAAAGAGAACAAATAAAGATATTAAAATCATAAGGATATGAAAAAAAAAAAAAAAAAAAAAAAAAAAATACAAATACATAAACATAAACATAAATATAAACATAAACATAAACATAAACATAAAAATAAACATAAACATAAACATAAATATAAATACAATATATATATATATTTTTTTATTTTTATTTTTATTTTTATTTTTATTTTTATTTATTTATATTTATTTTTCTTAAAAATTGAATGGTAAAAATAATCCGTCGTGGGCCAAGGAGAATGTGATTTCTTTATATTTTTTAGATAATTTTTCT
>NC_031492.1:1347963-1356247 GCF_001602025.1 Plasmodium gaboni | reverse complement strand
AAAAAAAAAAAAACATTTATATGTATAATATATATATATTTTTATTTTTATTTTTATTTTTTCTTTTATTTCATTGAAATATGATAGAAAGTTCTTTAACTGCTAAGTATATTCTTATGAGCGACAAGCTTAGAAATAATACACTTTCTGACAACAAATTAAAATTAAAATACAATAATGTACATAAAAATGAAATGATAGATTATGATGTTATAGAAAATTTTTGTAATATTCTAAAAGACAATAAATCTTTTAAAGGTGTATTAGATATATCTTATAATAACTTGAATGAAATAAATTTGTTTAATATTATGTGTAGTGTTTATGAAAATAAAAATATCATAGGATTAAATATTAAAAATAATAAAATAAGCAAAATGATATTTAATAAAATTTTATTAATTTTAGAGAAAAATTATTTAGAATATTTAAATATACAAAATACATATATAAATACACAAGAAATTAAAAATATTATTTTTACAGCTTTAAATAAAAATATCATATCACTTAAACTTCCATATCTCAACATTGAAAACTTTCAATTTCTTATACATAATTTAAAAGACAATAATAGTATAAATAAACTCTATTTTTTTATATCTTATAATAATCAAGGATATAAAAATTGTATTGTGGAGGATGAAAATGTAATTAATAATTATGAGGACTACACAAATGTAACAAAAAATTAAATAAATATATAAATATATATATATATATATAAATATTTATATTTATTTATTTATTTTTATATATAACATAAAAACAAATGAAATAAATAATAATTCTTTATTTCTACTTATATCTCATATATTATATTTTTATTTATATATTCTTTTATTTTATATATTGATTTTCTTAGCAACTCAATTTGCTACATTTACAATTTCAACCTCTTCACATACACACAAAATTTTATATATCTTCTTTCATACACATATTTATTAGAACGTCAAAGATTTATTTAAAGAATTACTAACCGTCATTGAAAAAAAAACAAACATAAAATGTGTTAAGTGTGATGCAGATTGTCATGATAAAGAACTAAATGAAATTATATCTTTTATTAATTCGACTTGTGAAAAACATAAAAATAATCTTGAAAAAATTCATATCATCAATGATAATAAAATGCAAATAAATTCTTTCGAAAAAATGAAATTATTAATATCAGATATTAACGGGTAATAATTTTTTATTTACCTATATTTTAATATTTATGTACATTTCATATTTTTACCTGAACAAGTCAGAATATATATATATATATATATATATTTTTTTTTTTTTTTTTTTTTAATTTTATTAAGGAAAGGAAAACATATTGAAAAATTTGAAAGAGAAGAAAAAATAGTTCTTGACAATGACGTGATAACATTTCTTGAAAAAATGTTGCAATGATTTGTTTTGATAAGATAAAAAAAAATAAAATAAAATAAAAAAAAAAAAAAATAAAAAAATATATTATATATATATATATATTTATTTATTTATTTATATATTTGTGTGTGAAAATACCTGGGATGATATATAATATATATTATATAATATATAATATATTTCGTGAGGTGGGTTTTATTTTAATGAATTATCTCCCCTTTGGATTTCTCATTTTGCTACCTTAATCTTCTTTTTTATATGAATTCCAGTTTTAGTATTTTTTCGTTTTTTTTTTTTGGCTGATTTGATATGCTCAGAAAGTGAAATGGTCGTACTGGTGTTACTAATTTGTCTAATATCATTTACCTTAAATTTTTCATGGTCTGAGATTTTCATTGATTTTATGGTTTGTATTAATAGAGATAGTTTTTTTAAGAATTCATTTATATTTATAGATATTTTTTGTGTAGACAACTGTTCATCTAGACGTGTTTGAAACTTTAAGAATTCTGATAGATATTTTAAAAATTGATTTTTATACATTTGAATATTATTTTGCTTAATAAAAAAGATATTTGTTATTTTTTTTAAAAGAAGTAATAAATTTAAATTTACTTTTTTATTAAATGCATAAGCATAATTATCTGTTAATATTTGATTGAAATGTATATATATATTTTGTATAACATGAGATAATTCATTAAGAGAAAATGTAGTCAATGTGCTAATATTATTTGCATCTTTATTTTTTATTATATTTAAATAATTAAGATAATTTTCATCTTTCATTACATAAATTTTTTTATTGGTTTCTTTTATAATATTAATAAATTTGTTAGTTATATATTCTTTTTGTTGTAAATTCATATTATTTATTTTTTTTTTATTATTATTATTATTAATATAATCATTAAGATCTACATCTGATATAAATCTATTTAATATAGACTCAAAATAAAAATTATATGAACCATTAAAAATTTCGTTTATATTAATATATCTTACAAATGAACTTTTAAAAAATATATTTAAATATTTTGAATAATATTCTTTCAATTTTGGAATGTGATATATTATTTGTATTAACTCAAACAAATAATTAATTACAAAATTTTTTTTTTTATCTTGTATTATTTTACTTTCTATATTATGATAACATTCTAAACATTTCAAACACATACGTAATATTTCTAAATTCTTTTTTTCTTTAATTATTATTGTTATAATTTTATATAAATATTTTTCTATTGATATATTTAATTTATCTATATCTTTCATTTCTATATCTTTTAATACTTTAAATGTATATATTATATGTACAATACGTTTTTCTAAATTTTTCATATCTTCAATATATATAGAACTTATCGATTTTCTTTTTTTCTTTTCTTCTTCTTCTTCTTCAGAATAATCATCACTATTAAGAGAAGCATCTGAACTTTCTTCATCATCTAAAATATTATCATCTGAAATATTATCTTTTTTATGTACCCTTTTATCATCATCTGAAATATTATCTTTTTTATGCACCGTTTCATTATCATCTAAAATATTATTTTTTTTATGGACCTGTCCATTTTGATCCTTTTGATCACTTTCTTCAACATCACTGAGATTCGTTTCACACCCTTCCACAATATTTTTTTGTTTCAATATCATCTTTACTTTTTTTGACAAGACTACTAATGAATATAACAAATAGTAGATCGATTTTATAACTGATTGTGCACTTTGTTTTTTTAAATTAATTTTTAAACATTTTAATAATGATGTAACATCATAAAATAAATCTGTATGATTTTTTTTTTTTTTTAAATCACTTTTTTTTTTTTTTTTTTTTTCATCCTCATTCATATTATCATTTTCTTTATGATTATTATTTTCTGTTATATTATTATTGGTATCATCTGCTAGTATATCTAACAACGAAGTAGCAGATAAGATAATATTATCTTCTTGATTATCTTGAATTGGTATCATAAAATTATTATTTTTTTGAATAATATGATTATCATCATTAGATTCATTTTCTTCTATATTACTACTCCATATAATAGCTGGTGTTAAGCTTTTAAAATGTATAAATATTTTTTTTGAAATTTTGAGATATTTTATTTTATTTTTTTCTAAATAATTATATTGAACAAAAGAAGCAAAATAATTCTTATCATTCATTTTACTGTTAACTCTTTGATTTACAGCATGATAATGTTTATAAAATTTAAAGAGTTTTTTTTTTAATTCATTTGAACAAGTTAAATATTTTTTATCTTTTAATAAATTATAAAGATTATGAATATCACAAAATATTTTCTTGTATCTTTTTTTTTTCAAATTCTTTACTACATGTGCATCCATATTGACATGTATTATATTAGTATCCTTTATGTTGTTAATAATATAAAAGATGATAAAATTAAAAACAAAAATAATTATTTTTCCTAATTCTATAATTTCGTTCATATCTAAATAAAGTTTCTTATCATTGTAATTTGTGTTACTTTTATTTTTATATTCTGTTTTTATAATATGAATATACAATTTGAATATCTTTTTGATGATATGAAAATTTTTTTTTTTCATACAATTTTTATTAAATCCATCTACATAATCTAAATATATTTCCTCCTTCAATATTTGTTTTGTTGTCGTGTTTTCATTTTTTATTTCGTTATGATATTCTTGAGAAAATAAAACACACTCTCTTTTTTGTTTATGATATATTAAAGTGCATTTTTTTTTACCTGCATTGTTCATATTAATAATTTGAATAAATGAATTAATTAGATTAAGCATACTTTTTAAGATAATAATTAAAAGGTTTATATTGTTTGTAAGATAATAAATAGATGGATTAACATGATCTTTATTATTTGTTTGTTTGTTTGTTTTTGAATTACATGTATATAAATGTTTTAGAATATTAATAGTTTCACTCGTTAGTTGATACATAATTAAATTAATTATATTTTTATCAAATAAAAAATTAGACTTGTCTTTATGTAAATCCAAAAAATCTAAATGTTTAAGAATAATAAATGTATTTTTATCATGTCTCATAATTATATCATTAATTTGATTCTTATTAATTTGATATTCCTTAATATGTAAGGATTTAAATTTATTTGTATTTTTTTTATTAAATAGATAAATGATATTATGCATGTTAAAATAATTCTTGTCTACATTATCGTTCTTATTAGTATTGTCATATATATTGTTTATTTGTGTTTGCTTTAAATTTTTATTTTTTTCATATTTATAATAATAATCATTATTATGATTATTATGATTATTATGATTATTATGATTATTATGATTATTATGATTATTATTATTATTATTATTATTATGATTATTATCTTTATTATCATATTTTAAACATAATATATATTTCATAATATTTTTAAAAATAACTTTATATAAAAGAAGTCGTATATTAAATTGATTATATTTATTGTTCGAATTATATATTAACATGTGATATAAATTTTTGTAGTTTAAATTTTTATTATTTAAAAACATTTGTAATTCGTTATTAAAAAGGACGTTCAAAATATTTTTGTCTATATTAATATATAAAAAGAAATTATTTTTGACAAGATTAAAAAAGTGTGTGTTATAAAAACATTTTGAATGATTATCTGTTATAACATTATTTGTAAAAGCATTTATATCTGTATGTTTATTTTGTAGTGATAATTTTTTAATATTATTTATATGTTTATTGTTTAAATGTTTTTTTTCTTTTATTATTTTATATAATAAAAATTTTTTAAAAAAAACCATGTTATACAAATCACAAGTGTAGTCATATATTTTTATAAATCTTGTTGTTAGATGATAAAAAAATAATAAAACATATACAAGAGAATATTCTCCTCCTTGTTCTTTTTCTTGTATTTGTTTTTGTAATAAATCATTTCTTATATATTTTAAATAATTGCAATTTTTTTCTTTCTTCATAAAGAAAAAAGAATTCACATCATCATTATTATTATTATTATTATGAATATTATTGTGATTATTACCTTTCTCTTTGATTATAATAACGTTTTTATAATTTTTATGTTTATTATTAGTCTTCTTTACATGGAGCCCTTTATTATTATACATACTATTTTTGAGCTGAGCATACATTTTTATATCATCATATGTTTTTGATTTTGTATGCTTAAATAAAATATTATACATGTTATTATATTTCGAAAATATATTTTTATATTTGTCTAGAAAAGATATTTTTTTATTAAATTTACTATTAGATAAAAATATATTTAAAACATCATTATGATTAGAATATACAATATTAATTAGATATAAAATGATTAAACAGAATTGTAAAGAATGATTTCCTTTTGCATTATTTATATAATTTTTATCTTTAATTGTGTTGAATATAAAATATATAGTATTTTTAAAATCTTTTAATATATCTATATATAATTCTATAATATTGTTATCATATAAAATATCATTCAACATAATATATTGATTATGATTTAAATATATAGATATGACAATTTTTATTTTGTATAAAAAATATACATATATTAAAAGATTATAATATTTTTTTAAAGTAAATCTTTTATTTATATCTGTATTCTTCAAATATATGAACCCTACTACTTTTTTATATATATTCTTTATAAAGAAGGTCATTAAATTATTTCTAACAAAAAAAAATATATTAAACAAATTTTCAAGAAATAAAGGAAAAGAAGGATAACTTAAAACAATATAAGGAATATAATTACTTAATGTCAATATATATTTTTTATTTAATATATTATTTTTTAAATTCATAAAAAAATAATGTTCATCTGAGCTTAGATTTTTGCTATCTTCCTTTTTTAATTTTTCTAAATAAATTAAAATATTACTATGAAATATAAAATGAAACAAAAATTTATTTCTAAAAAAATTATTTTCTATGATATTTGTGTATTTATTTTTTATATTATCAACTTTATTACTACTTGTAATCAAATTATTATTATCACTATGATTATCATTATTATTATTATTATCTCCAACATTAACATCGTCATGATTATTATTATTATTATTATTATTATTATTATTATTTTCTATGATATTTGTGTATTTATTTTTTATATTATCAACTTTATTACTACTTGTAATCAAATTATTATTATCACTACGATTATCATTATAATTATTATTATCTCCAACATTAACATCGTCATGATTATTATTATTATTATTATTATTATTATTATTATTATTTTTTTTTTTTTTTTTTGCATTATTTTTTTCTTTTTCCTCTTTTGTCTCAAATGGCACATGCTTTCTCAACACTTTGTATGTCCTCTTTACATCTGCCTTTCTCATATATTTATATAAATAAAATAAAAAGTCTGCTAAGGAATCTATATATTCTTCCTGCCCAACAAATATGGAGAAACATTTGAATAATCTTCTTAAGTTATTAAAAATAATTTTCTTGTCATTTTCTTTTAATAAAGCTATAGGTATAGTTAAAATATCCTTCTCAAAATCTTGTTTTAAAATATTATCTGTATATTTAAATACTTCCTTTATCTTTTTCTCATTTTTTCTGTTTTCATCATTCTTTAATATATTATAAATATTGTGTAGTCCTTTTTTCTTATCACTAGAAATCTCGCAGTTACTAAAAATATCCTTTACTTGAAATTCCTTCATATCTCTTGGATTTTTTTTAAAAAAAAAAAATTAAAAAATGAGAATATGACAACAACAAAATAAATCAAAATAAAATAAAATATATTATATTATATATATTATGTTATTTTTTTTTATTTTTTTTTATTTTATTTTATTTTATTTTTTTATTTTTTTGAATTATATGTAGATATGAATAAAGAGTGATAAAAACAACAATTTAATAAAATAACATATTCATTTTAATAAAAAATATAAAAAAATTCAACACAAAATATAAAAGAAATATTATATAAAAATATTGTATAAAAAAAAAAAAAAAAAAACGTTGTTATTTTAATATATATATAACATCTAAGATGATATAATATAAAATAATATAAAAACAATATTTATATTAAAAAAAAATTCAACACAAAATATAAAAGAAATATTATATAAAAATATTGTATAAAAAAAAAAAAAAAAAAATGTTTTTATTTTAATATATATATTATATATATAACATCTAAGATGATATAATATAAAATAATATAAAAACAATATTATATTAATAATTTATAGAGAAGAATTTACAAAAGATATATATTTTAATTATTTTTTCTTTTTACTATTAAAAAAAAAAAAAAAAAAAAAGGAAAAAAGGGATTTATCTATATATATAATATATATATATATATATATATATATATTTATTTATATGTATATATTTTTCTTTTTTTTTTTTATATAAATTAATAATATTATAAAACTCTGATTTATATAATAAAATATATATAATATATATAAACAACATTGCTATATATATATATATATATATATATGATATTATTATTTTTAATATGTAAATATTTGTTTATTTCTCTTTTTATTATTTTCATGAAATATAATAAACATAATATTTTTGGGTTTAATAAAATATATAGATTGTAATTTTCTTTTTTTTTTTTCTTTTTTTTTTTTAATAATATTAATAATTTATAAACCTATAGAAAAATCAAAGGGAAATAAAAATGAGAACATATGAAAAAATGTGTCACCACATAAAAAAATTTAATACATAAATTTTTATAAATACATATATATTAATATATATATTAATATATATATATATATATATAATATATTTATATATATTTTTCATTTTTTTTATTTTATATTTATAAAGTTCATGTTGTTTTTAAAAAAAAAAAAAAAAAAAAAATGAATAATTATGCCAGATTTGTTTTTAAAA
>NC_031492.1:1336448-1347663 GCF_001602025.1 Plasmodium gaboni | reverse complement strand
GATCAGATTTTTCATATATTTCTTTATATACCCCTAGATTATTTTTCCTGTGTGCATAATAAAAATTATTTTAAATTAAAAAATAAATTCAACTATAAAATAAAAGAAAAAGAAGAAATTCAAAAAAAAAAAAAAAAAAGAGATGATACTATAGATAAAAAAGAAATAAAATATTTTTATTATGCACACAGGAAAAATAATCTAGGGGTATATAAAGAAATATATGAAAAATCTGATCAATATAAAATGATAAAATATTATGAACAACTAAACAAAGAAAATATAAAAAAAAAAGAACAAGAAAAATTAAACAACACAACAGATAGTGTTATTAAAGAGATTAATATATATGAATGTTTAGTGAACAATAAATTAAGAGATGGTTTTAAAAAAATAAGAGATCATATATTAAGTATAGAAAATAATATAAAAAATGAAGATTTGTCAATAAATAAAAATATCACAGATAAGCAACAAAATGTATCTACAAATGTATCTACAAATGTATCTACAAATGTATCTACAAATGTATCTGCAAATGTATCATTAAATGATAATATAATAAGAAAAAATAATACATGTATTAATAATAATATATTTACATTTAATAATACACATATTATATATAGCCCATTATTTAAAAATAATATTTTAAATATGCTTTTATCTTTTATCACTAATAATTATCAAGATAATATGTATAAATATTTAAAATATTTTTATTTTTCCAATTTTTATTTTTATAATCCTATATTTCTTTTTCATTATTTTTCTTATAGCTCATGTAATGAAAATAAAATATATGAAATATATTTAAAGGAATTTATAAAGTTTTTAAATAATATTATTCTACATTTTCATTTCTATTTATTTCCATTCTTTATAAATATAAATTATTCTAATATATTTTTAAATTTTTTTATAAAATATTGGAATAAAACAACTTCATCACAGAAAGAAGATATGACTATATATAGATATAACAGCAATTATAAATATATTAAAGATATTATAACATATACACAGAAAGAACATGTATATGCAACACAAAATATAGAAAAGGAAATAAGCAAAGCAATGTATTTGTTCTTACAAATATATTCTTCAGATACAATAATAGAAAAAGCGAAACATAAATATTTAGAAAACCTCTTTTTATATGAGACCAATAATGAAGATATTATAAAGAATAAGAGCAATCAAAAAGACAAGGATAATCTTATTAATAAAAAGAAATCATATGATCATATTATAAATAATGATATTGAAGACATATCATCAATGGGGAGTATTTTTTTTAATTTTTTAAAATATAGAGGACTATTTAATATATATAAAACGGATATAAAAAATATGAACATCCACAAAAAAAAACAACAAGTCTTCAACAATATAATGATAAGTAATAATAATGTTATGAAAAAAAATATAAATAAAAATAAAATAAATCAAATAAATCAAATAAATATAATTGAAGGATGTGATAAATATGAAGCTTATGAATATAAATCTGATAATATTTCAAATACATTGGAAGAAAATAAAAATTTTTTAAGTACTCATAAAAAATATTTGAGAGACAATAGTATGGTTTCTCCATGCATTTATGATATTTTTGACAAAATGAAGATAACAAGACGTATGAAAAAAAAAAAAAAAAATGAAATGACAAAAAATATGACTTCATGTTATAATGAGAATAAGTATGAATATGATATGTTAACATATTATATTGATTCATCTATAAAAGAAAAAAAATATATAAACAGTAAAAAAAATGTGGACAATATGAATAATATAAACAATATGAATAATATAAACAATATTTATAATATGTATAATATATATAATACATATAATGTAGATAATAATAATATAGATGAAATGAAAAAAAAAGAAGATCAAACACAGTTGATTATATTAAATGATGCGAATTTAAAATATAATAATATATGTATTAAAAAGAAAGATATATTAAATAATTTTCTTTTATTGTGTAAAATGAATATGTTTGAATGTAGTCATTATATGAATAAAATAATATATTTTTATTTGAATGAATATAATGATAAAGAGTTAATAAATATTTTGATAAGTCACTTTAAAATAAATAATAATAATATGAATAATAATATGAATAATAATATGAACAGTAATAATAATAATATGAACAGTAGTCATAATAATATGAACAGTAGTCATAATAATATGAACAGTAGTCATAATAATATGAACAGTAGTCATAATAATATGAACAGTAGTCATAATAATATGAACAGTAGTCATAATAATATGAACAGTAGTCATAATAATTTTGGAAGTGTTGTTAATACAAATGATATAAATACTTATAATGTATCTATAAATAATAATAAAAATAACATGTGTGTAAATAATTCAAGTATACATATCACAAATATGAATACACAATTTATAAATAAAAAAAATGATGAATGTCATTCTAATCATGATCTCTTACTTGTTAATAAAATATTAAATATTTTCATATACAAAAAAAAATTCATTTCTTTAAATAACAGCATTATTATATCAAACTTACTAGCTAAACAACAGCTTTATAATAATAACTTTTTTCGTTTCTTAGAAAAAAATAATTTCATAAATGAAATAAAAGATTGTAATATGCATTCATTAGTATCACTTATATATTCATTTGGTAAATTAAAAATGAAAAATATACATTTAGATTTATATAAAAGTATGATAAAAGAAATTATTTATAATATCGACAAAATTAATGAATATGGATTGTCATGTTTACTTTATGGTTTATATAATTTAATAGATAAAAAAAAAGAAAGAAATCTTACTATTATAAATTATGATTATTATCTAAAATCTAAAAAGGATCTTATAGCATTCAATAAACGTGTAAAATATTATCAAAACAAAAATTATAATAAATATTATAATCCTTCTAATCATATACAAAAATTAAAAACAGCAAACAATAATTTAGATAAAAAGGATATGCTACATAGGAATGATGTCAGCATGAGTCCAAATAAAAATCTTGTGGCAAGTCTTTATAATAATAATAATATAAAAAAGGAAAATCATATGTGTAATAATAATAGTAGAGATAACCACAATATTTTATATAACAATATGCATGATAATAAAAATGATATTGTGTCGACTTCCCCTCTTTTGAATGATCAAAAAAATACAAATGAAAATATAAACGAGTTAAATGAAATAAGTATACTTGAAGATACTTTGATAAAAGAAATTATAAAAAAATTAATTCTTTTTAAAAATATGAATATAAATTCTTTTTGTATATCTATTTCTTGTTTGTCAAAAATAAATATATACCCCAAAGAATTATATGAAGAAATAAAAGATGTAACATATAAATATATGAATAGTGTCAATGTGACATCTTTACAACATTTATCTTTAGCTCTAGCAAAATATTATATAACAAATAGAAACGAAAACAAAATTGATAATATAATTTATGATATATATGATTATTTGTTTATTTATAAAATTGCAGATATTTCTTTTAAATGTGCTTGTAAGTTCTTATACACATTAGGATTATTAAATATAAGAAACGAAAATTATATATTAATATTACTTATGGTTATAGCAAATGAAAGAGGTATATTAAATAATGTGCATATACAAGATAATAATAAAAATTATGATCGTCTTAATAATATGAATTATAAAAATGAATATGTAAAGAAGTTATATTATCAAACAGGCAAAAATAATATATATAATAACAACAAAAAAGAAAATAATAATAACAACAAAAAAGAAAATAATAATAACAACAAAAAAGAAAATAATAATAACAACAATGAAGAAAATAATAATAACAACAATGAAGAAAATAATAATATAAGTTTTAATAATAAATTTATTAATATGTTAAATAATAAATTGGTAGATCCTAATTATAAGGGTAGATTAAATTCTTCATTATATAAATCAATAGATGTATTAAAAAAAGACGAATATTTTAAATGTTATTATAATTCTTATTTATTTTTTGATTTGCCCAAATATAAATTAAATATAAATAATATATTATTAAATTTTTCAAATGTTGATAATAGTTATTTAATTAATGTTTTAGATGCCTTATATAATTTATCATATTATTCTTATTTCTCTATACATATATGTGTGATTATCAAAAATATTTTAATAAAACAGATACATGACATGAAGGTTTCTAGTATTATGTCATTGTTATATTCATATGTCCATTTACATTTCTATGATTATTCATTATATGATATTGAAAATGAAATATTTCTATTAGAAGATATGAATAATAATACTACTACGAAGTCTGACTCTTCACACAATAATAATAATAATAATAATAATAATAATAATAATAATAATAATAATAAAAATAATAATAATTATTATTATTGTCATAGTAGTGATAATTTAATATGTAATGATAAGAACAAGTCAATGACCCATTTTAATAAGAATAATATAATAACAAATAACCATTCTACAAATAATTCTTATGAATCAGATCATATAAAAATTAATAACTTACAAAATGAATATAATAAAGTATATAATTGTTTATTAAAAAATTTTATAAATTTAAATGATCAAGAAAAAAGGATATATGTCAAAAAATTGAAGTCACTACTTTCTGAGATAAAAAATATTAATAAATTTTATTATGTTAAAAATATTTATAATAATATAAATGAAAACATCAGTACGGAATATATTTTATCTATGATACATGATTATGATCAAAGTAAAGAAAGAATAAATATTTATAAAGAAAATTTAAGTATTACAAATAATATTAATAAAAAAAAAAATTATGATGTTCATGATCAAAATATTAAATATAAAAACAAAATAGAAATAAATGAATCACATAACAATATATCTATGTTACAAACTTTTAAGGTTAAAGACAAACATATTAATAATATTAATCAAATAAATAAAGATAATTTATTACACAGTTCGTCTATAAATCCAAATTGTCAAACCAATTATAAATTTCAAGAGATAAAAAATATTGTAGATCAGTTTGGCTCTTTTATTAAAAAAGAAAAATTAAAAAAGGGTCAGACTAGTAATATAAATGGAGATTTATCTGATGAGAGAAATATAAATGTACATATAAATTCAGATAATGATTTCTCTTCCTATCATCATAAAGAATCAGATGTGTCTTCCTCAATATGTGAGAAAGAAAAAAAAGATTATGTGGATGACAATATCTTAATTGAAGAAATTAGAAGAAAAGAATATTATGATGAGTTTTTCATGTTAAAACATCGAGAATATTACAAAGAAGATTTACTCAACTTATGTTTAGAAACCTTATTAAAAAATACAAATTATATTTTAAATAATTATAAACAATATAAAAACACGAGTATCTTTTTTCTTACCCTTTTTTATAATATTTTCTTACCATATACAAATAATGATATACTAATATATTTAAATACAATCCAACGAAATTTTGCATTATATAATAATAATAATAAAATGATAGATGATAATCCTTTTGAAGAGATTTTAAAAAATATCGAATTATTAAATTTTAATGATCATATTATTCATAACGTAATAACATCCAAAAATTTATCTAATATTATCATACCACGTGTTCATATATTACAACACGATAATAACTTTTTAAATAAGGCTATTCACCTCAAGAGTATTTATATGAAAGATAATATGTCAGTAAATATAAATAAAAATAATTACAATAATTATAAAGAACATAATACATATACAAAATATAATAGCCCATATCATGATTCATCTTATATCTCATCTACAAAGAATGAACAAAATAGTTACAATGATTATGATGAATTTTTAAATAATTATAACACAGATTTAAATATGAAAAAAATAAATCTAGAAAAAATAGTCCCATTGAATTTACTTTATAAATTTTTTCAGCTTTTTAATTTCAACATAAATAACATACAACTTATATATTTATTAAATGAGATATATAAGGAAAAAGATCTAAATGGAAATGTGGATATCCAACGGATATTAATACAAAGTGAAACAAATGAAAATATAAAAAATATAGACAATACAAATAATAATATTAAAAATATGAACAGTAATATCAATATGAATAATACATATCGATTTAAAAACATATCATGCCCATTAATACAAATAAAAAATAAAACATTAATTATTCAAAAAAATGACAAAAAATTTTATTTTAAAAACTTCAACATGATAGATCATTATTTCAAACCAGCACGAGGATTGATAATAAACATATTAGATCAAAATAAATATAATTCTTTATTTATTTATGTTGATGTTTATATAGTTGCCTATAAAGTTGATATAATTATTGAAAGATTTAATAGCTATAACTAGCGGAGCCTCCTTCTTACAAATATTAATAATAAAAATATATAAACCATCACAAATATATACATAAAAAATAAAAATAAATAAATAAATAAATAAATATATATATATATATATATATATATATATATATATATATATATATATTTATATATTTATTTTTGCTTTTTTTTTTTTTTTTGTATGGGATATGCCCATTCAATCTTTAACTTATCCTTTTGTGTTCATTTTAAATTAAATTGTTAAAGATTTATAATATTGCACATTCTTATTTTTCAGTTTATTCAAAAGGGTTTATATATATATATATATATATTTATTTATATTTATTTACATTTAATCAATCAAGACTACATTTTGATTATCACTTTGTTCGTCGTCAATTATTATTTCCTCTATTTTAATTGCGTCCTGTTTTCTCTTTTTAGTAGGCTTGCTTTCATCGTTTGTTTCCTTTTGTTCGTCTGATAATATATGTCTCTTTTTTTTTACACTACAAAAATTAAATGATGTATATATGTAAATATTTATTAATAAGGCATATGTTGGATAGAAATTAAGGTGTCATAGCATTAAAATTGACATTATATAATATAAATCATTTAAGAAACATAAATAAATAAATAATTACATATACATATATATATATATATATATATATATATATATATATATATATATGTATATTTTTTTTTTTTTTTTTTTTTTTGCACTATTAATTTTACCTTTCAGTATCGATATTTCCTTCAACCTGCTTAATATATGAAACTTTTCTTTTTTTTGAAGGAACATTTTTTTGTTGTATAAAATATTCTGTTTCTAGTGAAGGGTCTTCTTTTAAATGTATTTCCATTTGGTCCTTGTTATTTTGAAAATCTGTAAGTATTAATATTTCGTCATGTTTTATATCCCAATCATTTAATGATGAATATAAACTTTGTAAATAATCATCTTCATTTTCTTGAAATAAATCATAATCAAATATATTTCTATCTTGTTTATCTAAGAAAGGATATAAAAATGACAATTCATTCATACATATATCTTTTACAAAATTATATAATGTCATTTTCTCAAAACTTTTTATATATATATGTATGATAGGTTGTTGACATATATAACAATTTGGATTAGGTATTTCTAGAGCTTCAGCATTTACTAAGTTTCCTCGTGAAAATATTTTATTTCCATTAACTATACTTTTAACCCATACATGTCTAGCTTTACTATTTCGTATATTAAAATGGTCTATCTTATTTTCTTCTTTATCATCATCACAACTAATATTGTTTTTATTATTATTTTTATTTTTTAATGTTTCAAAATATTCAATAACATGAATTAATTGAAAAGCTTGCAAAGAAGCAACAATTGCATTTGTCGATGATATTGCAGGTATTATATTTCCTGCTATGGATTGTATATCAAATTTACTTTTTTGACTGATACAAAAATTTAACATTCTTATATTCGATATAGCTGTTATAAAATTTATACATTCATCATCATCTTTATCAAATATTAAATATTCTTCTTCTTTTTTATTTATATTCAAATATTTATATAATTTTAAAAATGTTTTAATATACATTTCTATACATTTTTTTTTATCCCATATATTTTGTGAGGATAACTTAAGTATATTATTTTCTTTTTCTTGATTTTTTTCTTCACCTCTGGAATTATTACCATCATATTTGTTATCATTAATATTATCTTTGTTGTCATTTAATTTGTCTGTGTTGTTTGCATTTTTCTTATTTTCATTTTCATTTTCATCTTTAAAAATATCTATATTTTCATCAAATTCAAAATGTATTGGTGTGGGCATCGTTGTATAATCTTTTTTTAAAGAAATTAACTCTTTTATAGAATCATTAAATAAATAATTAAAAATAAAGATTATAATTTCCTTCTTATCCATATTTCTTTTCTTAGATTCTTCTTCAATATGATTTTTAATATCTATTAATGTTTCATTATCATTTTTACAAAAAAATGTTTCAAATATTAATCTACCCCATGCAACACAATGTTCAGGTAAAGAAGGAGTTTGTCTTATTGTGCATATTGCAAATGTTTTATTTTTTGGTTTCTCTTCACAACTATAACATTTGGTTTCATTATAATAAATAGGATACACCTGACCATTATAACCTGTACTTCCAGCTTCTATTAAAACTTTTTTTTCCATAATACATAATTTATTTACATATTTTCTAGCTTTTATATTATCTAATGCATTAATTACATAATCATATTTTTTTATATCACTACTTTTCATAGTACATACATCAAATGTATATGCATTTATATTCAAATTTTTTTTATGTTTTAATGCTCTCTCTTTTGCTACAAGAGATTTATACTTTTTTACATCTTCCTTTTTAAATAAAAATTGCCTATTCAAATTTGTAATATCAATCGTATCCATATCTATAATGTCAATATTCTTACAACCTATTGTTATTATATTTTTTAAAAACTCACTACCAATACCACCAGCACCTACCAACAATATTTTCATATTCTCTATCTTGTCACACACATCATCGCTAAATAGTTTTCTTATCGTTTTATGCATTTTTGCCACTATTTAGAAAGACACACACAAAAAAAGGGGAATAAATCAATAAATCAATCAATAAATAAATAAATATATATATATATATATATATATATAACATATATATATTTGTATATACAAATTTATATTATGTGTGGTACAAATATTTTAGATATACCACAATGTAATAAGAAATAAACTGAGATATATAAATTATATAAAATTTTTAGAATTAATAAAATATATAATAATTCTCAGGATATAAATATATTACATATATATATATATATATATATATATATTATTACAAAATCGAAAAAGTATTATTTTTAAAGCTTTAATTTTAGCCTTTCATGTATTTATATTTCTTTATTTCTAAATATTAGAAAAATACATTTTTGAAAAGAATAAATTTTATTCATCACCAAAAAAAAGGAAAAAAAAAAAAAAAAAAATACATATATATTAAAAATGAGGTAAAAAAAAAAAAAAAGCAGAATCTTTTTTAAAATATATTTCAAGCTTTTAATACAAATAAAAGATTAATCATGTTATATATATATATATATATATATATATATATGTATATATATTATATAAGGATATTTTCTCATTTATAGCTAAAATGTATATATTATGATAATATATTGCACTTACTAAAAAATTAAAATAAAAAATTTATATCGAAAAATTATATATGATAAAATAAATTAAGAATGGAAACAATATAATTTTTTTAAAAAATAAAAGAAAAAAAAAAAAAAGCATGTGAAATTTTATAGCCTTAGAATAATTTAATATAACATCCCTCATGTGAAATATATATTATATATTATATATCATATATAAATTTTAAAGAATAGTAAGAACTTAATCGAATATATACATATATTTATATATATAATATATATATATATATTATCTATATTTTAATATTATGACATAAAACAAATTATATGTTATATAAATAATAACATATATGGATTGGAACCTTAAAAAATAATTCAATGAGAGTATTTTTTTTTTTTTTTTTTTTTTTAATGAAGAATAGAAATATATTATTTTGAAATTTAAATAAGATATATGATTGTTATATTTTATTTTGTATTCATATTATATTCATTTTTTCTATAATCTTTTTTGTAAGTATTTTTTAATGTACTTATTATATTAAAAGGAAAAAAATATATAATTCAAAAGAAAATTAAATTACTTTATATATATATAATATATAAAAAATAAACGTAATTTTTGTGAGTACACATATATATAATATATTATATATATATTATATTCCTTGGAGGTTTGAAATTAAATTTTTTTCAGAACTTTTTAGTTATATATATTATAACATTAAAATGAAAATATCTCTTTTTATAATACATATATTATATATATATATGTATATATTTTTTTAATGAGTTTTTGTCCGCCTTTGTAAGTATTTATCATACACATAATAATATTATAATATAATAATATAAAATATAATAATATAATAACGTTTGAATGCTTATAAATTAATATAGCACTATAAATAAATCAATAAATATATATATATATATATATATATATTATCTTTCCATCGTTTTATTTTTTCAATTAAAAATGATTTATCTCATTTTTTTATCATAAAATTAAATTTCTTTCCCTTTTATAATGTGTAATTATAATTGTAGAATATATATATATTAAATCAATAAATATATATATATATATATATATATTATCTTTCCATCGTTTTATTTTTTCAATTAAAAATGATTTATCTCATTTTTTTATCATAAAATTAAATTTCTTTCCCTTTTATAATGTGTAATTATAATTGTAGAATATATATATATATATATTTATTTTTTTTTTTTTAAGTTTTATCCCTGAATTTCCCATTGTATTTATTATTTTCTTTAAAAATTTCGTATGCATAAAAACGCACAATTTTATAAACATTAAAAAAAAAAAAAAAAAAGCTGTAGAGGTATAAAAAAAAAAAAAAGTAATGGCTGTTCATAATTTTTTTGTTCCATTTCCCTATTAAATATATATATAATTGCATGACTGTGCATAATTTTTTTTTTTTTTTTTTTTTTTTTTTTTTTTTTTTTTTTTTTGTATTAAAAAATTTGATTAAATTTTTTTTAAAATAATAAAATTTATTTATATATTTATATATATAATTTTTTTATATTTTTTTTATACACTAGTGTTTTTTTTAATTTTTTTTTTTTTTTTTTTTTTTTTTTTTTTTTTTTTTTTTTTTAAATA
>NC_031492.1:1325424-1327931 GCF_001602025.1 Plasmodium gaboni | reverse complement strand
TTTCTTTTTTTTTTTTTTTTTTTTTTTCCCTTTTCATTAAAATATATATTATATATACACATTTATGATTAAAATTTTACATTTTGAGACTTCAAAAAAATATATGAAACATAAATAAATAAATAAATATATATATATATATATATATAATTTCAGAGTATATTTATATCATCTCTTATATGCTGGAGCCTGTCGATTTCTTCTTATTCTTCCTCCATAACCTGTTTTTCTCCTAATATATTCTGTACCATTCATAATTTTCCTTTTTCTGTCCGAAAAATACCTTACATTACTCTGCAAGAAAAAAAGAATATTATATGTTATATTAAAAGGTCAATGTAAATATAACACACATAAATAAATATTAATTTTCATATATTTTATTGGAATAATAACTAAAAATTTATACATTTATTTTTTAATACTTTTTAGTAAAATATTACCAATATTTTGTTAAAGCAGGGAATCTTATAAATCCACTGAGCAGTATTCATATTAAAAAAAATTAAATAAAAAATAAAATATAAAAAATATTACATTAATATATAAAAAGTATTTAAAACTAAAATGGTCATTATTTTTTGTACTTCAAATAGTATTTTATTTGTGTTTAATTACAAAAAAAAAAATAAATAAATAATAAAATAAAATAAATATAATGAATAAGTAATAATAATAATAAATAAATAAATAAATAAATACATGTATATAAATATTATATATATTATAACATGTAATTTAAATATATAAATATATATATTATATATATATATATATATTTACGTGTATTTCAATACCTGCATGACCCTATTATTATATATCACTATACAACAACACACATAATATTTGTCATTTCATTTACATGATGATATTTAGATATAATACTGAAAAGGAAAAAACAAAAATAAATTCTTAAGTTTTATAAACTTTTATTAAAACTGAAATGTTATATAAATATATTTATTTTTTATTTTGAAAAGAAAATGATAAAAAAAAAAATAAAACTTATTTTTGTCCCTCAGAAGGAAAAAAAAAAAAAACTAGCCATTTGTAAAAGCTACAAAACATGTAGCGATAATTTCTTTTCTCCACTAAATTAAAAGAAACTACATAAATATATATATATATATATATATATATATATATATATAATATATTATTATATATTTATTTATTCTATTTTTTTTTTTTTAAATAATATCATATTCAGATAATTCCTGAACAATTGAGATTCTCAATTTGTTTTACATGAACAAGACATAATTTTTTTGAGAAAAAAAAAAAAATATATTATTTTTTAGCTTGCTCTCTTTTCCTCATTTTGTAAATTCTCTAATTATACAATTATATATATATATATGTATGTATGTATGTCTTCCCTTGTCTAAATATAAAATATATATATATATATATATTTATATATATATAAATTTTTCTTTTACTTTATATTTAATTTTATTCCTTTCTAAAAAGCAAACAAAAAAAAGAAACATTTATTTTGATTCTTATTCGAATTTTTTATTTTTTTTATAAACTTATATATATATACATATATATATATATATATATATATATATATATACAACATAAAAATGGAGAACGCATTTTACGTATATACCAAAAATTTACCTGATATGGACAGTCGAACGTTTGTGAAAATTTTAAAGGATGCTAGTAATATATAAAAATATATAAAACAAAAATTTTGTAACTGAAAAGGGAAGAATATAAATATATTTATGTATATATTTATTTATTTATATATTTTATTATTTTTATTTTGTTCAGAATTGTTAAACAAGAAATTCACAGCAGTTGATGCCGATCTTATATTTGCCAAGGTTAAGAGTAAAGGAGCCAAAAGAATTAATTATGATCAATTCTTGGAAGCTGTTAAATGTATTGTAGAAAAGAATAAATTAAATTATGATACATTTGTTGATACACTATGTCAAGAGGCATCAAAGGGACCAATATTATATGGAACAAAAACAGATAATGTAAGATTTTTTGACGATAAATCAACTTTTACAGGTGTTCATAAACAAGGAGGTCCAAGCATAATTGATAAAAATAAAACTCAATTTTCTGACCTGTCAGAAATTACAGATCGTTCAGAGTATGATATAAGGGGTGTTAAAGTGGATGTAGCAAAAAATATTTAAATGAAAAACAAGACAGGATTGTTATTTTTGTACACAATTGTATTTTTATTATATATATATAAATATATTTTTGAGAAATGAACAAAAAAAAACAATAAATTATTGCATATGGTTTAAACATGTGAAATGTAAAATTAACATATATATATAAATATATATATATATATTTTTATTATTTTATTTTTTCTATTTTTTTTTTTGTAATGTCGTCTTTTTCAACTCATCCTAAGTAAAATAAATATATTCTTTTAAAAAATATATCCAACAAATATTCCTTTCTTATTTTTTTTTTTTTTTTTTTTTTTTTTTTTTTTTTTTTTTTTTTTTTTTTTTTTTTTTTTT
>NC_031492.1:1317629-1325124 GCF_001602025.1 Plasmodium gaboni | reverse complement strand
TTTTTTTTTTATTTTTTTTTTTTTTTTAAAAATTTTTTCAACAAAATTTTATTTTTTTTTTTTTTTTTTTTTTTTTTTTTTTTTTTTTTTTGCTCTATATGTGTTATATATTTATTTATGATGAAAAGAATGTAAAGTCAGATCTGCTTACACTTGCATGTTTCTCTATCCTTGAGCTCATATAACATAAAATATATTATATTCCACGTTTTTTAAAATTGTATTATATATTGTAGAATTTAATAGTACTCATGAATAAATAAAAAAATAAATGTAATACAAATATACAACAGGGTGTAATAATAATATATATAAATATATATATAAATATATATATATATATATATTAACTCTCAAATACATTTTCGAGTTATATGTCTAATATTATATTATATGTTTGTTAAATATGTATAAATAAATTTATATTTACATTTATATTTACATTTATATTTACATTTATATTTACATTTATATTTTGTTTATTTACCTGTACGAAATTTTTAATGTGGTGCACAGGAAAATTTTTCTTTTTCTTTTCTTTTTCTTTTCTTTTTTGTTGGTTAAAATGAAATATAACATATAAGATGATATTGTTACTTAAAAAATAACACGTTTTTTATGTTATAAATATATTTGTAGAGATAAAGATTTTGTTGTTTATATATGTGTCTTTAATTTAATTAATTTTTTTTTTATGACTTTATATATGTTTCTATATATAAAAAATATTTTACACAAAAAAAAATATATATGTCTATACATATATATCATATGACATGTAATTGAAAAAGGTCATCTTATGAAAAACGTTTTGTTGTTAAAAAATTTGAGAATATCATATCATCTATATATATATATATATATAAAATATATATTATAATTTTCATACGATAAATATATTGTTTGTTCATTTTTATGTTTATCAAAATATATATATTTTATTAACCAGTTGTTGTTATATAAAATAAAAATATTATATGTTTCATAGGTGCCATAAAAAAAAACCCACCCCATATACACACACATTCAACATATTATATATATTATATATATATATATATATTTATTTATTTATTTATATTTATATATTTATCATTTATTATTTATTTTTTTTTTTGAATGTATGGATATAATTAAAGACGAAACAAAAGAGATGGATATATACAACCCTTCTGTGTCCATAAATTTTCAGAAAAGCATATTAAAAAATTCGTGTGATACTCCTAAGGATACTAAATTGGAAAAACTAAAAAGAGAACACAACATTTTAACAAGCTCATATGATTATAATTCAGAAAAAAAAAAAGAAAGAAGAAATATATGGAAAGAAAAAGTAAAACATAATATTGCTAGTAAGAATAAGAAGAAGACAGTTAGAATAAAAAAAGAAGAAAATAATGAATCAGAAGATAAAAAAGTAGAAAATTTAAAATTGTATATAAATGATAAAAATAATAATTTGAATGTATATATTGATGAAAAAGATTTATTTGAAGAAACACCAAATATATCTTTTAATACATTATTATCATATATTTCTAATATATTTTTAAGAAAAAAAAATATATATGAAATAAAAAAATGTGATTTTATAAAAGAAGTTAATACCGATGAATGTTTAAAAAGAAATTTTATACCTCCAGTAGATATATTATATGATGATAAAAAAGTATTATTTCTATTTTTTATATCTGGAAATTTACAAAATTTCCATGTTACCTCAAATAATAATTATATAACTATATCTGGAGAAAAAATACCCTACATGGTTCAAGATCATACAAGTTATTTTTCTCATGAAATAAAAAAAGGATATTTTATAAGGACCTACTACTTTATGAAATCATTTGACAAGGAAAAAATATACTATGAACAAAACAACGGAGTTATAAAAATATATGTTTACATATGTGATGATAAGAACATTTAAGTATGTAACAATGTGTGTGTGTGTGTGTGTGTCAAATAATAAACATATAAATGTATATAAATATATATATATATATATATAAATATTTTATGTTATATTAATATATAGTCCTATTACATACATATGTTATTATATTAATATATTTTTTGCATTAATGAAATATTTTATATAGTACATATTAAAAAAAAATAAAAATAAATGTTTCTTTAAATATATTTTTCTATCATTACTTTTGTTCATACATGTAATATGATATAATATGATATAATATGATATAATATGATATAATATGATATAATATGATATAATATGTTATTATTTTTATTTATTGTTTTATTTTTTTTTTTGTATGTGTGAATGATATTAGTCCAAGCCACAACTACTTGTCTATTATCCATATATAAATTAAACAAAAAGAAAGTTATCAAATTTGTTCATTTAAAAAAAAAAAAAAAAAAAAAAAAAAAAATTAATAATATTAAAACAAACTATAAAAAAAAAAAAATAATATGGGATGAAAAATTTCCCTACCAAAAAATATAAAAAATATAATAAAAACAAACAGATAAAAAATATATACATAAATAATTACATATATATATATGTATATATTTTATTTTGTGTGTGGTTGGTTCCTTTATTTTTGTCTTCCAGTTGTTATATGTATATTTCATCGGAGGATATAAAATAAAAAATATTCAAATAATCAAAATAATCATTGTAATTACTATTTGTATAGTACTTCAAGCAATTTTGTATTTTTTGCAAACTTTTTTCTAAAGGCTCTGAAGGTATTTCATATTTAGTGTTCACATAATAATGTCTAGTTTTATTGTTTGCAATTAATGTTAATCTGTTTACATCTGAATATATTTCGAGAACGTTGGATTCTTCATTTTTTAAATTAAAAATGGATTCTCTAAAAAGATAATTATTGAAGAAGTTGCACAACATTCCTAGGCTTTCTCCTGGGTAGATGATGATTAAAATGTAAACATCTCTGTGAAAAAAAAAAAAAAAAAAAAAAAAAAAAAAAAAAAAAAAAAAAAAAAAAAAATATATATATAAATAAATATAAATAAATAAATATATATATATATATATATATATATATTATATATATACATATATGTTGACACCTTTTTGTGGTGTTCTTACTTATAGTGTGGAGTAAATTTTTCGTTTGGTATATTAAACTTATTCAAAGAGTCATATGTTAATATCATATTACAATTATATACAGAAAATTTATATACATATTCATGATCAAGTTTTAAAAATTCAGTATAGAAATTATATTCAGAAGCTAATTTGAGAAGATACATATTTAGAAATAAATTAGTTGTATTTGTTTTATTTTGTTGTATAATATTTTTTGCATTGTTTTTTTTAAATTGAATCATTTGTTTTCTATTATAAATTAAATAATTATCATGAAAAGTACGATGTCCTAAATATAAAATATAGATATGTTCTTTAATTTTATGATATTTGTTTTGATTTAATTTTTGATTTATAAAAAAGTATCCATAATTATATGTATTATATAATTGTATTGATTGTTCTTTAAAGAATACATCATAATTAACATGATATAAAATATTATTAACATTTATAAAAACAGATATATACATATTAAATATATGTATAACAATATAATCTATTTTGAATTGTTCATATGTTTTTTTTATAAAGTTTACAATTTCAATTAATTTATCTATTTCAATAAATATCATTTTATTATTATAATCATTCATTTTTACTCTATTAATAACATATACTATATAACCTTTTTCATAATTTTTTAAAAAAGTATTAAAAAAATATGATAATTCCATAAATGATAAATGTTCTAAAAAAGTAGAAAAATCTATCATAGTAATTTTTTGTTTTATATTATTTTGTAAATAATCTTTTAACATTTCTATATAAAAAATATTTGAACAATTATCTATATATTTTTCATTTGATATTAATTTTATTTTTTTATTATAACTATTATATTTAGATAATAATAAATTTCCTAATGTTTTTAATTTCATTTTATAATAATCTTTTCCAATCTCATTTATATTATTTATATTCTCTTCATATATATCACTTAAATGTGTTGCCTTTGAAAACAAATTTTTTATTATTTTATTCAAATTTCTTGCATTCAAATTTATATATTTCACAAATTTACTAATTCCTTTTAATTCATTAATAGATTTATAAAAAAATTCTTGAACTGTACTTTTTAAAGTTTTATCAAATTCTTCTTTCTTATTATTTAAATGTTCATCTATTTTATCTTTAAATTTATTATATTTATTTTTTAATTCATTCATCTCTTCTATAAAATTTATAGTTTTTTCATCATTCATATTTATCAAATGCTTATGAGTGTCTTCAGATACACCTATCGATCTTAAAAAACTATCATAAGTATTTTCTAAATCTTCTAAATTATTCTTAAAATCATTAAAAATAAAAGATAGAGAATTTACATGTTTCATTATTTTTCTTTTTTCAGATTTATATTGAAATGGGTTTAAAACCCTATTCTTAAAAATACCTAAAAAGAACCATAAAATAAATAAATAAATAAATAAATATATATATATATATATATATTATGTTTGTTTCTATGTATGTATGATCACCACATTACATTTTCAACAATAATTAATTTGGTTATATCATTATCACATATAATATATATATATATATATATTTTTTTTTTTTTTATACCTTCTCCTGATAATGCATATTTTATTTTTATAATAATACATAGGAAAAAAAAACACACCACACTTAAAGAAAAGTTCATGTTTTTTATTTTTTATTTTGTTCCTTTTTCAACTTTTAAATATAAATATATACATATATATATATATATATATATAATATTTATAATAGTTAAGAATTTTCATTTTATTATTATAATTTTTATCTCTTACATTTTATAATCATTAAATATACAAATATATATATTATAAATATATATATTATATAAATTAATATATTTATAAGTATATCATATTTTTTATTTATTCATTATATATATGAAGCCGATTAATTCTTAATATATTTTTAAGGTATACATTCAAATTTATTTTTTTTTTTTTTTTATTTTTAGGTTAATAATAATAATACTATTATAATATGAACCGTTTCTATTTATCCACAATATTTATATATATATATATATATAATATTTTATATATATTATAAGATAATAAAGATGATTCTTAATAATATGTTATATATATAAAATACATAAGCAAATTATTTTTTAAAAAATACTTATAAAAATTTTTCAGTTTTTTTTTTTTTTTTATATTAAAAAAAAAAGTATGTATATATAATATAATATATATATAAATATATAAATATATTAATATATATTATTTATATGCATGCGCCAAGATTCATAACATATGTATAATAAAAAAAGAATTCATTTTTTTTATGTATGTTTTTTCTCTTAATAGAAAAAAAAAAAAAAAAATATACATATATATATATTATATATAACATATAATTATCAATATATTTATATGTTTATATATTTATGCATTTATATAATTTCTCCTTTATAATTTTATGTACGTCTTGGAATTACTGATAATATTTCTTGGTCTTCGCCCAGATTATTACTTATAAAATCATTGATAGTGTTAACTTGTTCATTTTTTATTTTTGCTAATTCATAAAAATAATTCAAATTCTTTACTAATGAAGGGAATGTATTTATATAATTTTCATTTATTAATGTTTCTAAGATATGTATAGCATTCTTTAAATCGTTATTATAAAAATATGTTATAGATAGATTGTTCGAATAAAATGAATAATCATTTATCGCATTCTTATTAAAAAAATCAGGAGATATTTTGAACAATTCATTTAATGCTACATTATATTCTTCTAAGTATAGATTCAAAAAGTTTTTATTTATATATGAATGATTGTAAAGAATATGTTTCCAGTTATTATTATTATTATTATTATTATTATTGTTATTATTATTATTATTATTGTTATTATTATTATTATTATTGTTGTTGTTATTATTTATATCGTCTCCATTATTTTTCTGGTACTTGTCATTTATATTTTCATAATTATCTGAACATATAAAGCTTTCAACTTTATTAAAACATTCGACAGATATATCTAAACATCCCATTAATAAAGACAGTTTCCCTATTAATGAAATAGTGTTTATATCATTTTGATCATAATATAAAATTTTGTTTCTTAATAGTTGTATGGCTTGCTCTATGTAATTTTTTTTTAATAACAAATCACATAACACATAAGATGTAATACATATATAATGAAAAATGATATTTTTTTTTCTACGATAAAAATTTATATTATTGGATATATCACTAGATGAAGATATATTTATTTCTATGTCTTCATTTTTTTCATCTTTCTTTTCATATATTGATATATACTCTATACATTTTTTTAATTTTTCTTCATAATGTAATATTAATAAATATAATCTGTCAAAAGATGTAAAATATAAACTTAAGGTGTATGGATAATAACAATTAATTAATCTTAATAAAAAAGGTATCATGGTACCTTTTTTCTTTTTATATTTATCAGAATAATTTTCAAATCTATAAGAAGAACATTCTAAATTACCTAAAGATGTTAAATCATTAGATATCGAACGATAATTATATAACCTTAAATTACAATATATTTTTATTGTTGAAAATATAATAAATTCAAATGGTTCATTCTCAAAATCATTTAATAATTCTGTTAAAAATATTTCACAACTTTTTAATTTTTTCTCATTTATATATCTCTTAACATTTTTCATATATTCATTAGCTTTTATATTTACATCTTCATTAGCATTTATATTGCCTAACTCTAAATCATTATCTAAATCGTAAATGTCATGTAGAAACTCTTCATCCATCTTCTGAACTTTTAAATATTATAATACTTACATTAAGGAAAAAATAAAAAAAAAAAAAAAAAAAAAAAAAATATATATATATATATATATATATGTATTTATTTATTTAAGAGAATTATATTTTATTTATAATTCTTCTATCTTTCATTTATTTATTAATTTTATAATTTAAGAGTAAAATAATAAAATATAATTAACATATATATATATATATATATTAATATTTATACGTTCCTTTTTATATATTATCGTTTTATTTTTTAAAAAGGGGAATTAATACTTTTAAAATATAGTAAATGTATGTAATCAGTTTATAAAAATATTTTTAAAAGATATTGAACTTTACGCATAACAAAAAAAAAAAAAAATAAAATAAAATAAAAATATATAATACATTCGTTTTACAACCTTTATTAAATATTGGCGTATTTTCCTTGTTTTAATTATATATATATATATTATATTTATTATATTATTTATATACTTTTTTTTTTTTTTTTTTTTTTTTTTTTTTTTTTTTTTTTTTTTTTTTTTTTTTTTTTTTTTTTTTTTTTTTTTTTTTTTATTTTTTTTTTTATAAATATTATATATTATTTTTTTTTTTTTTTTTTTTTTTTTTTTTTTTTTTTATTTTT
>NC_031492.1:1314947-1317529 GCF_001602025.1 Plasmodium gaboni | reverse complement strand
ATATATATGTATATATAGTTACATAATTATTATATATATGTATATTATTATAATAATGTATATATATAATATATTGGATATATTATATTTGTATTTATATATATATATATATATAATATTTTTATGTATACATATATAACAAAAAAAAAAAAAAAAAAATATATATTTTTATATATTTAAAAAAATAAGATTTATATTTTATATATTTCTTTTTTCATTTCATTTTATTTTTTTTTTTCTTTTTTCTTTCATCTATTCACATTTTCCCCATTTTTACATTTTTCGTATTTTTCCATTTTTATATATTTCTATTTTTTTATTTTTCATATTTCCTTTATTCTTCAGTTTTCCTTTTTCATAATTGTATTATTTTTATTTTAAAGATATATATAAATTAATAAATAAATATAAATAAAAAAAATATATATATAAATATATATATTCTTTTTCTTTTTTTTTTTTTCATCTATATTTCCAATGAAATAAACTTATTATAAAGTATATAAATATATAAAAATAAATATAATAAAGTTATTCTTTGTTAATTATATTATTATTATTATTATTATTATTATTATTATTATATATTATATAAATATTATATTATTATGTGTTTTATTTATTATTATTATTATTTTTTTTTTTTCCATATATTTTATTCATTTTCCATTTATTTTCCTTAATTTATTATACTTTTTAATTAGCTTTTATTAATTATCATATTATATTATCATCATTTTATTTTATGACCTAACTTTATATTTGCCATATAATATATTTATATGCTTAATAGTATATATTTTTAAAATTATGTATACACAGAGAATATTTTACTTTTATTAATAATATATGGTATGAATAGGTATATATAAATACATATATATATATATATATATATAATATTTATATGTTTATATTTACAAAGCATCTTATACATATTTTTATATTTTTTTCATTTTTACTGTTCATTTTTGTATATGGTTTATTGTTATTTTTGGAAGAGAGACAAGTAGCTATTTTTATAAAGTGTTTTTTTTTTTTTTTTTATATAATTTTTTTTTTTTTTTTTTTCTTCTTTTCATTTTTTAATATATACATATATATATATATATACTAATAAATATAATATATTTAAGCATATATAAGATGAATAACGAAATCGTAAATTCAACAATTGATGGGGTCCTGAACACAAAATTGCATATACAAAACATTCCTCCACATATTACGGATGTACATTTAAGGTCTTTATTGGGTAATGTTGGATTTATTAAAGACATATGTTATTTTAATAAAAGTAAGAAACAAATGAACAATAATAACTTTGCTAATAAGAAGATATATAACACGGCTTTGGTTACATTTAATACACATGAAGAGGCCTTAAATGTTTTGAAAAATATTAAGAACTTAATCGATACAAGTGGAGAAGAAAGGAATATTGAGGCTAAGTTTGCTGTTCCAAATGTAAGTATTAACAATAATAACAATAATAATAATAATAGCTTTTTTCAGAAAAATAATATGAACAATACCAACTTTTCTCAAGGATCTACTAACTATGGAAATAATTTCAATAACGAGAATTTCCAAGGAAATAATAATATGAACAATTATAATTTTTATAATAACGGTAGTAGTAATAATAATAATAACCAAACAAATACTCAAAACAATTTTATGAACAGAAATATGAAAAATAAAAATATGAATAACAACAACAACAATAATAATATGATGATGAATATGAACTTTAATAACCAACAAATGAATAATAATCCTATGCTTAATCAGAACAATTTTATGCTCAACAATAATAATAATTTTAACAACAATGCTAAGAACTTGAATGATATGTATAGAGATGGAGAAATGTCACCAAACCATTTAAATAATAACAATAATAATATGAACAATCATAATAATAATAATATGAACAATAATAACAATAATAATAATAATGTTATGTTTAGACAAAACAATTCTCATCTAGCTCATATGTATCAAGCAAATGATAATTCTTTAGAAGATGTAGAAAATGTTGATGGTTTAAGTTTATGGGAAATGTATAAAGATAAAAATAATAATGTTTTTTATTATAACAATCTAACCAAGCATAGCCAATGGCATAAACCAGTTCACCCTAGCAAATTATTCCAGTATAATAATAATGAAAAAACAAAACAAAATGGACCTAGTGGAAGTAATCTATTCATTTTCCACATACCTAGTGAATGGACTGACCTTGATTTATTCCAACATTTCTGTTGTTTTGGTAATATTATATCATCAAAAATTCAAAGAGACAGTACTGGAAGAAATTCAGGATTTGGATTTGTAAGCTATGACAATGTTATTAGTGCTCAGCATGCTATTCAATTTATGAATGGTTATTTTGTAAATAACAAATATTTGAAAGTTCAACTTAAAAAAGGGGAAACTGTTGAAAATGCAAATTAGTAAAAATATATATATTATATATATATATATGTAGCTAAATTTTTAAAGAAATTAAAAAAAAAAAAAAAAAAAAAAAAAAAAAAAAAAAAAAAAAAAAAAAAAAAAAAAAAAAAAAAAAAAAA
>NC_031492.1:1308927-1314647 GCF_001602025.1 Plasmodium gaboni | reverse complement strand
TTTTTTTTAATATTTACATTGAACAATTAATGTTCCAAATATATATATATATATATATATATATATATATATATATTACATAATATGTATATAATTTTTTTTATTTAACATATTTCTTGAAATGGATATTTTATTTATGTTTTATTTAATAGTTAAAATAATTGATCGTTATTATAAATTTTTATAGAGATCGTTAATTATAATTTATTACACTTTTTTTTTTTTTTTCCTTTTTCTTTTTTTTTTCATATTTCTTTTTAATATATTTATTATCATATAGTATATAAATCATCTTTAAGGATTTATCTTATAAATGAATAAATATATATATATAAATAAATATATATATATAAATAAATATATATATATATATGTATACATTTTTTTTTTTTTTTAATAATATATTTATCGTTTTGTAAATTAATTATATTATATAGAGATCATGTAATTTAAAAAAAAAAAAGTACACACATATAATATATATATGTATTGTATTATTATATATCAATTAAAAAAATAAATTAATTATATTTTAAAATATATATATATATATATATATAAATTAATAAAACTTAAAAATACAAAAAAAAAAAAAAAAAAACTTTTAATTAAAAAAAAATAATTGAATTTTATTTTATTTCTTATTAAAATTAAAGGGTTCATGTAGAAAATACACCTTTTATAAAAATAGGAACATACATTTATATTGTTTTATGGTAATAAAAATTGTTAAGTTATATTTTGTATAAGCTTCTATTATAGATATAAATTTTAAGTCAAAAAAAGAAAAAAAAGAAAAAAGGCATATTATATTAATATGATAATTTATTGGTGTCTTGTTTTTTATAAGTTCATTTTTATTTTTTTTTAATGAATAAGAAAGTAAAATATACATATTGTTGAAATAGTTCAAAAGTACACTTGGAAAAAATATGTGTGCAAATAGAAATGAAAGGGAAAAAATAAGTACGAATAAATAAAAAAAAAATATATACATGTATGTATATATGTATATATATTCGTATGTATGTATGTTATCTTTGTTGCGTCATATTTTATTATGAGTCACGAAAAAAAAGAAAAAAAAAAATACATACATATATATATATATATATATATATATATATGTATAACATTTTCATGTTAAGAAAAGTAACAAATAAAATAAACACATGTCGAAATGTGTGTTAAAGTGTGGTAAAATATATATATATATATATATTTATTTTATGTTACATGTAAATATTTGTTATTCCTTTATAGTATATTACTAAAAAAAAAAAAAATTTGAATTATGTATAAATATATAAGTGATAGTATATATGATTTATTTCATGATGAATTGTTATTATTGTTTTTTGTTGGATATTCATTTATATTGGAAGACATATTGGAGGAAGATATTATATTTTCATCTATATTTTCTTTCACATTTTCAATAATATGATGGTTGTCTTTTTGTTTTTCTTCTGGTTGTTTTTCATTTTTATAATACGTATCAAGTTGTGTTAGTTCATTTTTATTATGATTGTGATCGATTTCATTATAATCAAGAAAAGTATTATACTCATCATTATTTGTGTTTATATTATGATCTGTAGATTTTTCGTGCATATTTATATTGTATATATAATTTTGATAATCATTTGTATTTATATATTTATTTTGATCGTTGTTATTGTTTATGTCTTTATCTATTTTTTGTTCGAAATCATAGAAGACACTTTTTGCTTCTTGTGTATTATTAAATTTGTTGAGTGTATGGTTTGTATTTTGTTCGTTTTGTGTTTGTAAAAGTTTTTGATTTTCTACTAATGGATCTATATTATTCTTCTTATTATTATTTTCATTATTAATTTTTATATATGGATATTTTTTAACATATCTATTATATTTAATAGAAATTATTAATAAAAAGGTTAGAATGATAAATAAAAAAATGATATATAATCTATATTTATTAAATAATTGTTTTTTATTTAAGTTTTTTATAATAAATTTAGCATGATCTAATTTATTTGATAAAAAAGAAATATTGGATACATTTTTTTTTATACATTCTCTTTGTTTATTTAAATTATTCATAACATCATTACTAATATATTCTGTATTATCCATTAATATTTTTGAATGATTAATATATACATCTCCTTTTTCTAATATATCTACATCACTTAATAATAATATACGATCATCATAATTCGTATGATTATTATAATGATTACTAGTTCTTTCATATTTCCTTTTATCGTTTTCAATTATTTCTTCTTTAAATTTTTTTAATTTTATTTTACATTCACATATTTCATTATATATATTATTTAATTCATTTTCTTTATCTTCAACCATATAATTTGTTTCTACTTCGAGTTGCATTTTCTTAAACATACTCTCAGCACTTTTTATTGCCTTCTCATAAATATTTAATAACTTAGTCTGATCGGAATTATTATCCTTAATTATCTTCTCAGTGTATAAAACGGTCTTCATGTATTCATAGCAATTATTCTTGTAGTCATTGTAAAGAGTTTCTGACATTTTCAACGGATTGTTAAAAAAAATAAGCTAAAAGGCAGGTTATCACAAAATATTTAAATAAATAAATAATAAATAAATACACACATATAAATATATTATAAATATATTATATATATATTATATATATATTATATATATATATTATATATATGTGTATATTTCTTTTAATTTGGGGGGGAAAATATATTTTTTTGAAAATAAAATAAAATAAATAACTCATAAATAATAATATAGTAAAAATTATACTCACATATATAATATATATATATATATATATATATATATATATATATATATATAAATATTTATAAATATTTATATAGTTTTGCTTTGCATATATATATATATATATATATGTGTATATATAAATATTTATATAGTTTTGCTTTGCGTTATCTTAATTTATAAGAATAAAATGAATATTAATAATATTATCTTTTTTTTTTATTCACATATCAACTACAAAAAATAAAATAAAATAAAATAAAAAAAAGAAAAAAGAAAAAAAAAAAAAAAAAAATGAATCTTGGTAAAATTATTATTATTACTATGGACAATAAATATGAGCATATATATTATAATATATATATATTATATATATATATATATATATATGTATATATTAATATGTATGTATATATATATTATATGGGAAGATATACTAGCGTATATATAATAATATATATATAATATATATAATTTTATATATGCTTTATTTTATTATATTTTTTGTTATATAAAAAATAACTTGCATAAAAAAATATATAATTATATATATTATATAAATGTAAATGTTCCTTCATTTTAGTTATCAAATTTTTTTTTTTTTTTTTTTTTTTTTTGTGCTTATAAATGGAAACGACTTATTTATATTATTATTACATACAAATCTGTATATATATATATATATATATATATATATATATTTTATATTTATAATTTATTTTTACCCTTTTATGAATATTAGAATATTAGGGGAAAATAATAAAAACGCCCAAATGTTTTTTTTTTCTACAGTTCTTGTTTTGTTTTAAACATATTTATATAATTAAATAAAATTATAAAAATAAACCGAAAGTACCATTATAATAATACAAAATATATATATATATATTATATGTGATATTATCTCCCAAATTTTAAAAAAACAAAAGAAAAATATAATTACAATATATATATATATATATATATATATATATTTATATTTATATTTTATCTATAAGTTTTATATTAACACGTACGCGTAAGCAAGTTCAAAAGGATAAAGTTAACGTAAAAAAAAAAAAAAAAAAAAAAAAAAAAAAAATTCTGTTCTCCCTTTTGATTATACCATTTGCTTATTTTTCATTCAAACAAAAGTAATGATAGGTTAAAACAATAAAATAAACAAACAAATAAATAAATAAATATATATATATATATATATTTATTTATTTATTTATATTGATAAGGATGGCTTTGTTCGGAGAACTGTATGAATGCGAAGAATTTTTTAACGAAGAAACGTTTAATATAAAAAAAAGCGAATATTATAATTATGATGATTTTAAGGATGTGGAAGAACTATTAGATAACTCAGTAGACCCTGTGTATGTTGAATCTGAGGATATAAACCTAATGAATAAGAATAATAATGATGATGATGATAATAAGAGTTATATTAAAAATATTGAAATAGACATAAAAGAAAATTTTGATAAGATATCAACTAGATATTTATTTTTATATATTAATAAATATAAAGAAATGTATATAAAAAATATGAAAGGATTATACGAGGTGGATTTTTATGATATACATTTGAAGGGTGATAAAAAAACAATACTTACAAGTGATAATAATATTATAGAATATTGTATGGAAAATTTAATTAATAAAAATAATATTCCAGATGATAATGATAATAAGAATGTACATAGTGATAATATGAATATTAATAAAAATGAATCCTACCCTATTGATAGTGATAAAAAAGTAATAGAAAAAAAGGTGTATGATCTTTTTTGTATTTATGAAATAATATTAAAATATTTTCCATATAGTTTTAAATTATGGTATCATTATATTAAAGATAGTATAGAAATGATAACAGATGTATATTATTTGAATAAAAAGAATTATAAATATATAAATAAAATATTTGATAAATGTATATTATATATGTATAATTTTAAATCTATATATATAATGTATATTCAATTTTTATATATTCAAAGGAATATAAAAAAAATTCGTAAGATATTTAATCTTTCATTGCAAAATGTTTATTTGAATCAACAAAATGATTTATGGGAGTATATATTATTATTTAATGAGAAGATTAATAATAAAGTTATAAATTATGAATATATTAAAAGATATGTTACTATATATCCTGAACAAATAATACATTTATTTAAACATTATATAAAATATAAAATGTATAAGAATGCTATGATCACCTTTTTTTATATTCTAAATAGCGGAGATAATTTTGATTTAGGTCAATATTCAAAATATGATATCTATGAAGAGATATACAAACTTTTAAATACTAAAGGAACCTTAAATAATGATATTATACATTTATTGAAGAAGAATTTATATATATTTAAAAATTATGAAAGCATAACATCTATATATATATTATTAGCAAATAATTTTATATATGATGGCAGATGGAACAAAGCTATGGATTCATATGAAGAGGGTATATCCGAATGTTATACAGTTAATGATTTTATAACTTTATTTGATAATTATATTGAAATGTTGAAGATGTTAATAGATCTAAATATATATGAGCAAGAAGAGAGAGAAAAGGATATTTTAAATAAGACATTAAAAAAAAAAAAAAATAATAATAAAAAAAAAAAAAAAAACACATTAAATGATGATAATAATGATGATGATAATCATAACAATGATGATAATCATAATAATGATGTTAATCATAACAACCTTGGTGTGGATGCCAATTTGATTATAGATTTATATATGGATAAAATAAATTACTTATTAGATCAACGTAAAACATACATTGCAGATATAAAATTAAAAAATAATAAAAATAATGTATATATATGGTTAAGTAAAATAGATTCTATAATAAACGAAGAAGAAAAAATATATTTATATGATGAATGTTTAAAATATTTTGAAACAAATGATTATATAGGGAAATTAAGTGATATATATATTAG
>NC_031492.1:1293927-1303927 GCF_001602025.1 Plasmodium gaboni | reverse complement strand
CTGTAAAGACATTCTTTTAAAAATCGAAAAATATTTTGACGAAGTGGACTACATTATTACAACTAATAATGAAAGGGGGAATATGCCCTTTATATTAAATTATTTCAATAGAGTTAAAAAAAAAAAGAAAGCGAACACTCTAGAATCATTATATATATTAAATAAATACACACTTTTTTTACAACCTACAACGGATTATATGAAACTAGAAGATATAGAACATGTTCAAAGATTGTTAGAAAAGGTAAAACATAAAGAAAAAAACAAAATTAAGCAATATATATTATATCTTCAGGACTATTGTAAGGATGAAGCACGAAAAGATGATCAACATGGCAACTTGATGGTTCAGTCGTCCTTAGGTTAATAAAAAAATAAAAATAATAACACAAAAATGTATAACTATATATATATATATATATATATATTTATCTATTTATTTATGTAAAAATGAAATTTCCATTCCTTATTCATAAATAATAATTTGCCCTTTTTATAGAGTTAAAATTTTATCAGCTACATAATTACTACATTTATGTTAGTAAATGTGGAAATAATATTATCAACATAACGACAGGAAGTATTCTGAATAATATGGATTTTTATTATATATACAAAATCTATGATTTCAAAAATATTCTTATACCTAATGACAACGAGAAAATGAAGCATTTCCGTTTGTTCTTTTTTTCGTCAATAATTATTTTCAAATATTACGATAAAAAAATTATTCACAATATTTTAATGTAACACTTGAAAAATATACACAAAAATATATATATATATATATATTTATATTTATATATTTATATATGTATGTGTGGACATGTTCTTTTATAATATGATAAATATACAAATAGTACTTACTTATATACATTCTTATATTTTCCATATACATTTTTTTATCATTTCAAGGTTAACCAATTCTTGTTCTTGCCACATTTCAATGGATGATGATATATACCTAGACATTTATCGTCATTTTATCTTTTTAAACAAAAAAGATAATGATGTAAGTATTTTTAGAGAAGATAATATATTCTTAAGAGAATCAGAAAGAACTGAAAATAATGAGAAGAACAAAAATAACCGAAAAAAAACAAAACAATGTGATAAGAAATATTTAGTTTTAACAAAAAATATGTGCCTAAGAAAATGCATTAACATAGATCATAATATCGTCTTCTGGGGAGCTAATGATATATGTCTTAATATCCTTTATAAAATATTAAGAAAAAATGAATATTTTTTTAATAATATTATCCTCATCATTGCTTATAAAAATAAATATTTAAATACCAAAAATAATGTAGAAGAAAACAAATCCGTCAAAAACTGTAGTCTAGAAAGTTCTCTTATGTATAACAAATTAAAAAATATCATGATAAATGAAAGAATTAAAATTATATATGATAATATTTATAATATTAATAGGAAAAAGAAACAAATAGAATTAAATAATAAAAATTACATTTATTATGATTATTTGTTTATATGTTTTGACAAACAAGATGTTACCACTTACTCTTTTAATTTAAATAGCTATGAAGAAGGGAAAAAAAGAAACTTTAATTTTATAGAAACATATGAAAACAAGAATTATAAAAATATCAAATTTGACTTTCTTGTCAAAGAAAAAGATTATGAAAAGTATGAACATGTCAATTCTTTTTATTGTCAAAAAAAAAAAAATTATTTACTAAAAAAAAAAAAACCTTCCAAACAAGAAAATGATATAAGCTCCAGTACATCAGATTTAAATGAAACAAATTCAATGGAGAGTTACAAAAATTGTGATAAAAGTAAATTAGGATTAAAAAATTTGAATTGTAAAAAAAGTGCCCGTAAAAATGTTCCATTAGTCAAAAAGGAAGTAAATAGCCTGAACAAGTCAGGCAAATGTAAAAAGAAACAGGAGAGAGATGAAACGCCCATGATGTATAATATGAAAAATAAAAGAGTTGAAAAATATTACGGTGATAAAGAAGATAGTGAAGATGAAAATAGTGATGATGAAAATAGTGATGATGAAAATAGTGATGATGAGGATAATGATGATGAAGGTAGTGATGGTGATAATAATAATTTTAATAATAATGATAATAATTATTATGAGGAAGATAATTCTGAAGTAGATATTTCATCCAGATACACAACATTATCTTCAAGCTTCTTACCATCAAGTGAAGCAAGTGTGAATGATAGCGCATACGATGATTATAAAGATGATATATATAACAAAAAAAAAGAAAAAATAGACGACTTGAAAAGCGATGGAAAAACATTTAATACTACAGAAAATAATTGTTCTCAACACAAAATAATAATAGAAAGAGGAGAAAAGGATAATCACAATATAGAACAAAATAAAAATGAATATATAGATAAATATTCAAATGTAAGTTCTAATAACAATTTAAATATAAAAGAGGATTTAAAGGAAAAAATAAACCCAAATGTGAATAAAAAAAGTAGCTATTTAGAAAATTCAAATAAAGAGAATGTATCTAAAAATGAGGAAAATATAAACATAAATATAAATATAAATAAGGAGAATGATAAAAACATTATAAAGAAATATAATGAAAAAGCTGAAATGATAAATAAAGAAAAGGTGAATAGAAATATTGATGGTGTCTTCAGTATCAGTGATCCTTTTCTTGAGAAATACTTTGATAAGAATAGTAAATACATGACTATTGTCAGAAATTGTGTAAATTATATAATAATATACAGTAATAATATAGATATATTAAATATGGTAAATTTCTTTTTAATAAATAAGATACATACATATAAAATAATAATTATTTATCCATATACATGTAATAAATGTCATGGAAGAAAACAAAAAGATAAGATTAAACAAAATATATTTAAAGAACGAATATATTACAAAGATAAAAGTCATCTAAAAAATAATTATTTATTTTCTGATTATATACATAAAAACAATTTTTATCATAAAAATTATGTTTTTAAAAATATTAAATATGTTTTGAATAAAATATTCTTTCTCTTTCATTTATTGAAAATACGTATAATTTATGGACATATATTAGCAGTTAAAAAAAGTAAAAAAAACAGGTTGAAATATGTTCTTCTTCATATATGTAAACATAGAAATATAGACTTCTCTTATTTTCATACACACAAATTCATATGTGAAAATACATTACTAATACCATGTAGAATTCTTTTATGTTCCTACATTTTTGATATAAATAATCATTTGCATTATATTTTGAATAAATCCTCTATTGTATATAATGAAAAAATATGTGTTAATCATCAATTTCAGGTATTTTGAAAAAGGAATATAATAAAAAAAATAAAATAAAATAAAAAATAAATGTGTAATTACATGTAATAAATATGTAACATGATACATATTGTCTGACGAGTATGTATATATGTATATGTGTATATATATATATATATATATATATTTTTTTTCTCTTCATTCTACAGACAAACGATAAATTCATTTTTAGCGCAGGTGAGTTGTGTGCTTTTTCAAACAAATATCGAATAAGCACCGACAACATTTTAAATCACGAATATTATAGTAGCATGGAAATTGGTAAGTTTGTGAGCAGACAGTTTTTAAAGATAGTGATTGAACAATGTTGTTTATCTTATAATATGTTTAAGTCAAAAAATGAAGAAATGAGAAGTAAAAAAAAACAAAAACAAATAGAATATAGTGACAAAATTGATAAAATTATGGAAAAGGATATAGAAGAAACACATGATATAAAGAGAAATGTCGAAAGTAAAAAGACACATAATAATTTAGATTTATATAAAAAATTAAAATTTTTTGAAATACCTATAATATATTTCAATACTCTTCCTTGTAATTTTTATTTTTATCATTTTGAGGCATCACGTGGTGATTTATATAAATACAACCATTCCTCCATAATGCAAAATGAAAAAATAAAAAAAATGGATGAGAAAAAAAAATATTCAAATAAAACAAACAACCAAATTAATAATAAGAAGAAAAATGATATGGTAGATAATTCTGAACAAATATATCATGAAGCCTTTTGTACAGATAGTTTAAAAATAAGTATAAATAAAGAAAAAAAAATGAACAATTATTTTAATGTTCAATATTTTGAAATTTCAAAAAATATATATACTCAAGGATATTATTGTAAAGTTACAACAAATTCTTTTAATTTGATAAATTCCTTTACATATTTGGGTAACAAAAAAATAAAATGAAATATATTCATATTGAAGTAATATATATATATGTATATATATATATATTTTATTTTATCAGGATGTGATGAATTGAACTTTCACAAGCTCCACAAACTTTGTAATATGCCAATAAATTATTTTTATGTAATTTTAAAAAATATCAAAAATAATCCTCATTATGACATTTTAAGTATGCTAAATGAAGACAGGGAAAAATCTATCTTCCACTATAAGTAAATAAAAAATTTGAAAACATAATGGGTGACATATATATATAATATGTATATATGTATTTTTTATTCTATTACATATATTTTTGTGTTTTCCACTTTTTATAATATTCGTAGGTTTCAAATCTTCAAAGAGAAACTCAAAAAAAAAATCATTACGTTACCCCACATAAAGGAATCGATACAATTTTTACTAAAGGTAAAAAAAAAAAAAAAAAAAATTAAAAGCTCCAAAATATTCATACATATATATTTTTGTTTTCTTTTTGAAGGATGTAAACGATGTGGATTCGTTTAAAACATATATAAAAGACCAACTGTTCAAGGAAAAACACATGTTTAACGATACAATTAAAAAAGAGGTTGAATCAAATCTGGTGGAATATATTAAAGAAAATAATGAACTCCTAAATGGTTATTACATACCCAATTGAATATACATCATTTTTTTTTATATAAAGTTTCTAATAGTTTATTTTACAAGAGCACACACATATATATATATATATATACATATATATGTACAAATATTTATATATATTGTTTTTTATAAGTTCTTCAATATATTTATTATAATATATAATAAACTTCAAATGAATATTTTTTAAGTTTTATTTTATTATTATTATAGAATATATATGTTTATATGATATATAAATTAAATTATATGTGTGTGGGGGGAAAATAACATTTAATTTTGAAAGGTATAAAGGGTACCTTCTTTATCTATATATATATATATATACATACATGTATTATAATATATAAAAATAAAATAAATATACAAAATAAAAAGGATACAAATGTTTTAAAGAGAGGGTGTGCTTTAAAAAAATTATATAATAAAATAAATGAACATAAAAAAGTAGAAAAAAATATAAATAAAAATAAATAGGACCTTTATTATAATATAATATTATTATTATTAATATATAATAAACAATATATATATATATATATATATATATATATTTATTTATATTTTCCATTTTTGATGAATATATTTGTATGATTTTAATTTTATGTCAATCAAGAAACATGCTTAGCCATTTCCAAGGCCTTTGATTTGACTTCCTCTAAACCTCCAACCATATAAAAAGCCATTTCTGGTAGGTCATCACAATTACCTTTTAAAAGTTCTGAGAATCCAGTAATAGTATCTTCTAATTCTACAAATCTACCAGGTTTTCCTGTGAAAACTTCAGCAACAGCAAAAGGTTGAGATAAAAATCTTTGTACTTTTCTAGCTCTTGCAACAGTTAATTTATCTTGTTCTGATAATTCATCAATACCAAGAATAGCAATAATATCTTGAAGTGATTTATAATCTTGTAATATTTGTTGTACATTTCTAGCAACTTGGTATTGTTCAGCTCCTACAATATCTGGTGTTAACATACGAGAAGTAGAATCTAAAGGATCAACAGCTGGGTATATTCCTAATTCTGCTATAGATCTTGATAAGACAGTAGTAGCATCTAAGTGAGAAAAAGTAGTTGCAGGTGCAGGGTCTGTTAAATCATCAGCTGGTACATATACAGCTTGTACAGATGTAATAGAACCATTTTTTGTGGTTGTAATTCTTTCTTGTAATGCACCTAAATCTGTTGCTAAGGTTGGTTGATAACCCACAGCTGATGGAATACGACCTAACAAAGCGGACACTTCTGATCCTGCTTGTGTAAATCTATAAATATTATCAATAAATAATAATACATCTTGATTTTCTTCATCTCTAAAATATTCAGCAACTGTTAAACCTGTTAATGCAACTCTTGCACGAGCACCAGGAGGTTCATTCATTTGTCCATATACAAGAGCAGCTTTAGATCCATTAAAATCGAATTGATTATTTCCAATATTTTTTTTTTTAATAACACCAGTTGTTATCATTTCATGATATAAATCATTACCTTCTCTAGTTCTTTCTCCTACACCAGCAAAAACAGAATAACCACCATGTTTTTTAGCTACATTATTAATAAGTTCCATAATGAGAACAGTTTTACCTACTCCTGCACCTCCAAACAAACCAATTTTTCCACCCTTAGCATATGGAGCTATTAAATCTACAACTTTAATACCTGTGGTTAATAAAGCAGGTTCTGTACTTTGATCAGTAAATAATGGAGGGTCTCTATGTATAGGTAATGTTTTCTTATGATTAATATTTCCACATTCATCTATTGGTTCACCTATAACATTCATAATTCTTCCTAATGTTTCTTTACCTACTGGTACACATATAGGATTACCGCTATCTTTTACTTCTTGACCTCTAACTAAACCATCAGTTGCATCCATTGCAATTGTTCTTACTACTTTATTACCTAAATGTTGAGCAACTTCTAAAATTAATTTCTTGTTATCCAATTCTACTTCTAAAGCATTTAATATAGATGGTGGTGTATCCTGAAATTCTACATCTACTACTGCACCTATCACTTGGGCGATTTTACCGATTTTTATTTTATTACTAACTTCATTATTCTTATTTCCTACACTTATGTTTTTCTTCATATTTAAATGTTCACTGCTACTAACATAGCGACAATTAATTCGTAAATTTGGAGAGCCTCCAAATTTTATGAAGGTTGGAAGCATCTTCTCAAGATTAAAGAGTTTCAACCTATGCATTTTTTATTTCTTTCGGACCATATAAATATGAGAAAAGAAAAATATAAATAAATAAATAAATAAATATATATATATATATATATATTTTATATACTAAAAAGTGTACACATAAATAAAAAATTGTATCATATTTGGACTCTTAATATATAAATATATTTATGAAGTTGTAATTTATAAAAATGATATAATTCCCAAATGTATGTTCTTTTATAAAAAAAAATAAAATAAATAAATAAATATATATATATATATATATATATTTAATATAAGGGCTGTTTTTCATTTTATTTTATTTATTATTTTATTTTTTTATTTCTTAAAAAAATGAATACATTTTAATTATATTTTTATATGCCTTTTGCAAACAATATTTGAAAATATGTACATAGAAAGTTTACATATTTTGCCGAAAAAAAAAATAATATTTATAATTATATTTTTTTAAAGGTGTGTTAATAAATGAGAGCATAAACAAATTATCATGCAATATTATTATATTCATTATTTTTTAGTATATTAAATATATCATTATATATATATATATATTATATTATTTCATTTTATTATTTTTTTTTTTTATGCTTAATGGAGATATTGCATGAATATTTTTAAATATTCAAAGAGAAAAAAAATAAAATAAAAAAAAGGCCAACATAAAATATATACATATATATATATGTTCGTGCGTTTACAATATTATGAAACATAAGTGGAAAATAAGAACATATTAAAAGGCTACACAAAAATAAAATATACATATATTCTCAATATGATATATTTTCCCCTCAATTTTAATAATAATCTAGTAATTATAACACATACAAATATATAAATATTAATATATATATATATATGTATAATTTATTTTATTTTTAAATTTCTTCAATACGTTTGTATAATCATAATATTTAAAGTTTTTAAGAAAAGGAGAAAAAAAAAAAAAAAAAAAAAAAAAAAAAAAAAAGGGAAAAATCTGATTAATAATTAAATGGAATAAATAATAAGGACATGCACAAAATATTATATATAACATATAACATATAATATTATTTGTTTATGTATAAAATAAATAAATTATACAATGAGAGTAAAATGTACATATATATATATATATATATATATATATATATATATATATATATATTTATTTATTTATATGTATATATAATATTCCTTTTTTTTTAAGCCTTGTATTCTTTAAGCAAATGGTAAGTTGCTTGCCCATTGAACAACTTCCTTTTTAAGTTCGTCTATTTTAGGGTTATTAACAAGCCCTTTTTTAAAGTCAACTAATTTTTTTCCATATTTTTGTTGTAACTCATCTGTTAAGACTATAGCCTTCAATAACATGTCGGCAATAAATTCCATGTCTTTTTCTTTACAACCTCTAGTGGTAAGTGCTGGGGTACCTACACGAATTCCACTAGGTGAAATACAATCAACATCTGAAGGTATTGTATTTTTATTTAAAGCAATATTGATGGCATTACATGTTTCTTGAAGTTTTGATCCAGTTATATTATATTTTCTTAAATCAATAACTATAAGATGATTATCAGTTCCGTTAGTTACTAGATCAATATTTCTCTTAAGTAAACATTCTGCCAATGCTTTACTATTTAGAAGAACTTGTTTTGCATATTCTTTAAAGAATGGTGTATTAACCTCTCTTAACTGACAAGCAACAGCAGCTATTTTGTTATTATGTGGTCCCCCTTGGAAACTTGGAAATACTGAACTATTAATTTTTTGATCAATACCTGGGTTTCTTTTTTTATTAAAAAAAATGAGTGCACTTCTTGGTCCTCTTAATATCTTATGTGTAGTAGTAGTAACTACATCAGCATATGTGAATGGGTTATTTAATAAATTACATGCAACAAAACTTGAAATGTGAGATATATCAGCAAATAAATAAGCATTAACTTCATCACATATTTCTCTAAATCCTTTATAATCAATATCTCTAGGATAACTTGTATAACCACATATAATAACTTTAGGTTTAAAGGATAAGGCAAGGTTTCTAACAGATTCCAAATCAACATATCCTTCGCTGTTACATTTATATAATTTTGATTCAAATAAATCAGATGTAATAGATACTTTTTTTTTTTCATCAAAAAAACCATGTGTCAAATGACCACCTGAACATAAATGCATACCCATTATTTTACCTTTAACTCCTACTAAGGCATATAAAGCTTGAACATTAGCAGCTGAACCTGACAACGGTTGTACATTCACACCCCATTCTTCTTCACTAACATTAAAGGCTTCTAATGCTCTTTTATAACATAATTCTTCTATTTTATCTACATAATCATTCCCACCATAAAATCTTTTATGAGGATAACCTTCAGAATATTTATTGCTTATTCTATCTCCTAGGCATTCACGTACTGCTGTGTTTGTTAAATTCTAAATGGAAGAAAAATCAAAAAAAAAAAAAAAAATATAGAAACGTGTGCATATATATGAATAAATAAATATATACATATATATATATATATATATATATATATTAATTTTTTTATTATTCTTTAGGAACCTACCTCTGAAGCTATAAGGTTAATAGTTTCTTTTTGTCTCTTGTTCTCCTGTTGTAATAAATCAAAAAGCTCCTTGTCAACTTTTTCTAAAGGATCGTTATTAAACTGAAATAAGGAATTAACATATTGTAATTTAAAGAAATGTACTTCATATTATATATTTTTGGATATACATATGTATATATATTATGTATGTATATTTTTTTTTTTTTTTTTTTTTTTTTTTTTTTTTTTTTTTTTTTTTTTATTTTTAAATAAATGTTTAAAATTTTTTTTTTTTTTTTTTTTTTTTTGTTAAAAAAAAAAAAAAAAAAAAAATTATAATAAAATTAAATATAAAAAAAAAAAAAAATATTTATTAAA
>NC_031492.1:1291539-1293827 GCF_001602025.1 Plasmodium gaboni | reverse complement strand
AAAAAAAAAAAAAAAAAAAAAAAATTTTTACAAAACGATATTTGTATTTTTTTAGAATATATAACAATAAAACAAAAAAAAGGAAGAAATTTATATATTTAATAATACACAAGAAAAAAGAAATATATATATATATATATATATTATATAATAAAATGATATACTTTAAAATAGTTAAATGTTATAAAAATAAGAAGAAAAAAAAAAAAAAAACATATAAACTTTTATATATAATAGTATAGTTATCTTTGTTATGTTGAACAATTATATAAACATAATGTACATTAGAAAGATATTTCCTTGTTCTTTTTTTTTTTTTTTTTTTTTTTACGTGTTTGGATTATTTCTTGGAGGAGATTTGGGACGTAGGTTTTCTATTTCATTGGTCGTGCCCATATATTTGCCACCCACATATGAAGTGGCCTCAGGCCAAGCAATATCACCTTCAAACCAACCTGTATATTCTTCTTTATTAAATAATGTAGTATCAATATTTTTTCCTAAGGTTAACCATCCATTTCTTATATTTCGATTAGTTCCAAATAATTCTATTTTCCTTCTTCCTAAACAGAATTTTTCAATAATTTTATATAATTCTTCTGGTTTATTATTATCATATATATTTTGTTCTGTTTCTTCTGCTATAATAACATCTGTATCTAAATTTGCATGAATTAAATGAATATCATAAGATCTTCTGACTGCTCCTTTGATACCTACTAAACAATGTTCAGTAGTTCTTTGTAAATAGGAATTTTCATTATTTATTTCATTTAAGTATTTATTTTTTTTATTTTTTTCATTGATATTTGTTTTCAACCAACATATATCTTCACATCTACGATATCCCCATTTGTTTAATAAAACTCTAGCATCTTCTAGGTGTGTAACACCACACCATATAAAAAGAAATGAAGGTACTTCTGCTATTTTTTCAATTTCTATATTGGCTAAATCTTCTAAGGTCCAGAATTTATCTTTTTCATTATACATGTCATTATTTAAATCTTGATCTAAGTTAATATTATTCAATACATGCAAATTATGCATTTTCCTATCATAATATTCTTTCCATGGTGGATCAATTAATATTACATCAAATTTTGTATCTAAAGAACCCAAATCAAATGTTCTTAAATCACAACGAATATATCTCGCTGGTGTTGATCTTTTTTTTATTATATCATTTTTTAATTCTAATAATTGTTTTAATTTAGGATATTTAATAAATCTTTTATTTTCATCACTATCTCTAATAAAATTTTGGGGTCTTTCTCCTGTATTGATAAAGTTTTGATTATAATCATTTTGTAATCTTTCTCTACCATCTACATTTATATTGCATGTACTACTTTTATTATTATAATTTCCTTTATTATGGATATTATTAGTATTATCTTGAAATTTACGATCATGTTCGTTCTTTTTACCGTCTTTCAAGTCTTCATTATTGTTCATCGTGTGTTCATGTTCCCCTTTAGGTATATGAATGTCTTTATCGTAGTTAATATATGGTGGAGCAAAATTATTCATTTGGTTGTTCATGTTAAAATGATAACTGTTATTTGGAACGCTAGGAGGACTAGGAATATTTGGAAGAGGAGGTGGAGGTACATTTTTCATAACATTAAATTTGTTATTCATATAAAAATTATTATTATTACTATTATTACTGTTATTATTTGTGTTATTATATGCAAGCATATTATTTTGATGAACATTCATCATATTGTTTATATTAGGTGGAGGAACATTTGGATAATTTTTCATACCCATAATTGAATTATATTCATTCATATTAACATTTTTTAAATTATTATCATAAGAATAATTATTTTTCACATCCATATTATTTATATTATTATTATGTATCATATTATTATTTACATTTGGGTATGTCCCATAATTATAATTATTATTATTGTTATATGGAATATTAGGCGTCATATTAACATTATTATAATTCATTGGAATATAACTTTGATTAACATTATTTACAACATAATTATTTGGACTTGTATAGTTCTTATTTATAAAAGGATAATTTGATGCTCCTAAATTACTTGGCTGTTTATTATATGACGAATTATTATTTATAAAGTTCTGATTATATGTGGAATTGGCCATTTTACTTCCTCTATTGTTATTATAAGGTATAGAAGAAGAAGGAGAAGGACCAGTACCTGAAATTTTGGGAACATTATCATTTGAGTCTTCACCTTTGGAATTTTTCATTCTTCACAAAAATTACAAATAAAATAAAAAGAAAAAGATGAAATAAAAAAAAA
>NC_031492.1:1286604-1291239 GCF_001602025.1 Plasmodium gaboni | reverse complement strand
ATTAATAATTATAAATAAATAAATATATTGTATATAAATTATATATGTTATATTATAAAAGATTAAGTGTACATGTGCTACTCTTATATAATATATATATATATATATTGTATAAGTAAACAAACTAGATTATTTTATATTTATTCCTTTTATTTCTTATATATTTTTTTCTTTTCGTGATGATGAATATGTTTAATAAATTATAAATTTACGACGCTTACTAATTTTTTTTTTTTTTTTTTTTTTTTTTTTTTTTTTTAGTATCGAGTTTTTAATTTCTACACCTATATGCTTATCCCAACCTTGAGATAAATGTTTAAAAGAGTTTGCGTATATATAAATTTCTTTTGTAAATATAAAAAACGTTTTTTTAGTAATAAATTAGTAAACATAGGAATTTTAGCACATATTGATGCAGGGAAGACGACAATATCTGAAGATATATTATATCAATCTAAAGAGATAAAGGTTAAGGGTAATATAAATGATCAGAATACACAATTAGATTTTTTAAAACAAGAAAGAGAAAGAGGAATAACTATTAAGAGTGCTTATTCATGTTTTGAATGGAATAAAATAAAAGTAAATTTAATTGATACACCTGGACATATAGATTTTAGTAATGAAACGTATATATCATTATGTGTATTAGATAAATGCATTATTGTTATAGATTCTAAAGAAGGAGTACAAATTCAAACGATAAATATATTTAGATACATTAAAGAAAATCTTCCTATTTTTTTTTTTCTAAATAAAATGGATATAAATCATATAGATATTGATTCTAATTTTTTGAGTATAAAAACTCGATTAACTAAAAAAGGTGTACTTATAACATATCCAATATATGAAAATAAAAAATTAAAATATATATTAGATATCCCTTCTATGGTTTTATATTCATATCCACAGATTAATTATGGTCAAACCTTTATGTATCATTCTTACTTTTTAAAAAATTTATTAGAAGGAAGTATATATGAAAAGAAATTATGTTCTCATTTCTCTATGATAAATCCTAAATCAGATACATTATCAAAAGAGAATAAAAATAAGAACAATATAAATATTGTTAATGTTTTAAATGATGATATTATAGATTATATTATAAAAAAAAGAGAAGAAATTATAGAAATTTTATGTGATTTAGACAACACTATTGAATATAAGTATTTAAATAATATACCAATTGCATATGAACATATAAAAAATTCTTTATCTTCATGTATAGATAAAAAGTACATATTTCCGATTTTTTCTGGAAGTGCTCTGCAATCTTATGGTGTACATATATTGTTAGATTATATAACTCATAATAATAATAATAATATTATTATTAATGAGAAGGGGAAGGAAAATAAGCATGACAAAGAAGCTACTACACATGCAAATCCAAATGAAACTCCTTTTTTATCTTACGAAAAAATAAATAAAGACAAGTACAATAATATTTATCAAAACAAAAAATGTGGTAACCAATCAGATATGTATCCATCTGATATAACATATAACCATAACAATCTTATAAAGAACAATATAATTTTTAATAATAAAAAAACATTGAACTCCATATATAAAACCATAATATTTATATTCAAATTATCAAATGAAAAAAATGGGTTCAATACATTCTGTAAGGTATTTAAAGGGAAACTAACTAAAAACGCCAAATTGCTGAATCTTAGAAATAAAAAAACAGAAATAGTAAAAGGTATTTATAAGGTAAAAGCAGATAGATATATCACAACGAATATACTAGATACTAACGATATTGGCATGGTAAGAGGTTTTGAAGATATTATTCTATGTGATATAATATGTGAGAAAGTAAATGAAAAATCATTGCATAATAATAATGATTTTTCTAGTGAAGACCAAACGGTTCAATATAATAAAAAAAAAAATGAATATATCCATAGTAATAATATAGAAAATAATTTCAATGAGTTATATAACAAACATTATAAAGAAGATGGAAATAATCCTACCATATTTGAAGAAAAATATTCACAGAATAATATATTCAATGGACATAATAATATATATCTTTTCAATGATATATATAAACTATTAAAAGATGAAATAAAAAATAAGCAATGGTTATATTTTTTAAAAAGTTATAAAAAACGGATTAGTAAGAATATCATAGTATGTACATGTGCTATCGAACCAAAGGAATATAAAAAAGAAAAAGAATTAAAAAATATTTTAAAACAAATATGTCTAGAAGATAATAGTATCTTAGTCTTTACTGATAAAAATAATAAATTAGTTATTGGCTCTATAGGAATATTAAATATTGAAGTTATTATAGATAAAATAAAAAATGATTATAATATAGATATCAAAACGAGTCAAGTTGAAATAGTTCAGAAAGAATATATTCAAGGATATTATGAGAATAGTATAAAAAAAGAAATGAAAGTTGGTTCAACTTTTTCTACTATTATAGTTGGATTTATTATAAAAGAAAAAGATGAATTTATAGATATTCCTAGTTATATCCAAGATGTATTAAAACATGAAAATATTTCACACCTCTTATCATCTGAAAAAAAAAAAAAAAATAATGTATCTAATAGTTATGATAATAATAATATAAATATTGCGGATAAGCTCGATAAAGGTACCAAATTGTCATTAGATGATGATATAAATTTTGAAGAAAATAAAAAAATGTATATATCCACAATAAATGGTGGTATGCAAAATTATGATGAAGATGATAATACTAACATATTGGATAATATGGAAATAAAAGAGATAAAAGAAATAAAAGAAATAAAAGAAATAAAAGATATTACAGAAAATGATAAAAAAAGAAATTATTTATATAATAATATAAAGTTAGAAAATTCAAAGTCAATATATGATACAAAGGGTGTAAAAAATTGGGTTCATATGTATAATGATAGTCATGACAAAACAAATTTGAAGGATAATATAAAGGAAGATGACAATAAACAATGTATTGATGATGAATCTGAACTCCTTTGTGATAATGATGATGATGATGATATCGATGAATATCTCTTAAACTACAATTATGATAATTTATTTGAAAGCAGTGTTACTGTTCATAAAGATGTATTATTATACATTGATGATTTAAAAAAAATGAATAAAAAAAAAAAAAATGTGTATGATAATATTTTAAATAGTTGTATTATATCTTTAAGAAATTGTTTAAGTAATGGATATCATACTAATGGAAATATTATCAATACAGAAATAATAATAAAAAACTTAAAAATATTTGATAGTTCAACTACAGCTGTAGCTAAATATGCATGTAATCATTTATATTATGAAATGATAAAAAAAGCAAATATACAAATTGTTAATCCATTATCTTTAATTCTAATACAAACAGATGAAGCATATACTGGGATCATTGTAAAGGATTTAATACAATATAGAAACGGTAATATTATACAAATAATGAAAAATAAAGAATCAGATTTTAAACTTATGAAAATATATGCAATCATTCCTGTGCAGTTTACACATAATTACTCTTCCATTCTACGATCTATATCTAGTGGACACGCTAACTTTCTTATGACTTTTTGTGGTTACAAAAAATGTTAATATAAAAAATGTTAATATAAAAAATGTTAATATAAAAAATGTTAATATAAAAAATGCGTGCAAAAAAAAAAAAATTTTTTTTTCTTCTTATTTTATTTTTTTTATAATATAATTATATATATATGTATATATATATATATTTTTTTTTTTGTATACATATTTATATGTGTTTCTTTTTTAGTTTTAATTAAAATATTACAACGTAAATACAAAATAGAAATGAAAAATAAAAAAAAAATGAAATATAAAGAAAAGAAAATTCATACTTAATTAAACATATATTTGTTTCTTTATGAAAATGATAAAAAAAAAAAAAAAAAAATGAAATAATTGAAATATGAATGAATATATATATATAAAAGAAAAAAAAAATTATGTATATATATAAACATATACATATTATTATTTATTGACATATAATTTATTGACAAAAATATTTATTGACATGTTATATATTGACAAAAATATTGATTGACATATTATATATTGACAAAAATATTTATTGACATAATATTTATAGACACATTATATATTTATATGCAATTTTTTAATTATATGCCCAAATTTTTTTTTTTTTTTTTTTTTGAATTAATTATATATAATATATAAATAAAAAAAATAATAAAAAAAATGTGAATATTAATATAAATAAATACATATGTATATGTATTTATATATTGTATTAAAAAAAAATAATCAAAAATAATTAATTTTTTTTATTTGGCACTTTGTTTTTGTTTCTTTACATATATATGTATATGTATTTATATATTGTATTAAAAAAAAATAATCAAAAATAATTAATTTTTTTTATTTGGCACTTTGTTTTTGTTTCTTTATATATATATATATGTATGTATGTATTTTTTTTTTTTTTTTTTTTTTTTTTTTTTTACTTTAATTTTTGTTTCTCTTTTATTTCTTTTTTTTTAAAATTTTTTTCGAATTAAACCCATTTTTTTTTTTTTTTTCTTCCTCCTTTTTTTTTTTTTTTTATTTTTTTATGTACATTATTTTCTATTTTATATGGTTTTTTTTTTT
>NC_031492.1:1279684-1286304 GCF_001602025.1 Plasmodium gaboni | reverse complement strand
AAAAAAAAAAAAAAAAAAAAAAAAATTTTTTTTTTTTATTTTATATTTTTTTTTTTTTTTTTTTTTTTTTTATTTTTATATTTTTTTTTTTTTTTTTTTTTTTTTTTTTTTTTTTTTTATGCACTTAAATTGAGCTTCTCATTCAATTCTTTATTTTGAAAAGTATTATCGAAATGAACCCATATATTTGATATATTTCCTCCTCCCTGTGTATTTTTTTTTAATTTATTATGTACATTATGATGAGATTGATATGGTTGTTTATCTGTTTTTTTATTTGTCGATATAACATTTGTTGAATTTATTTTAAAATCTGTTTCACATAATTGTTGTACAAAATTTATTTGTTCGTTAAATATTTTATCGAATATAATATGATCAGCTGTATGAATAATATCTTGATTATTCGATATGATAAGATCTTTAAAAAAATCAAAGGTATTTTTATCATTTAGATATTCGCTTGTTTTTGTTTTAGCCTTACTATTAGTATTATCATCGATATTGTTATTTTTATCCTCACTATTGTTATTTTTATCCTCAATATTGTTACTTTTATCCTCAATATTGTTATTTTTATCCTCAATCTTGTCATTTTTTTTATTATTATTATTATTTTTATTGTTGGTGATGTTTCCATTTTTTAATATATATTGCATTATACCCTTATGTGATTTTAAAAATGTATGTTCATCATTCGAATATAATATATAATCATTTCTTTTTATTTTTTTTTTGGCTTCTTTTTTTTTTGATGTATTATTTTCATCATTTCCTTCTTCTATTAAATAAAGTATATTTTCTTTATTCTTATTATTTTCTATAGATTTACATTTAGCAACACATAAATTTTTTATAAAAATTTCAACATCCTTGAGTAATACATTTTTTTCATCATCATAATTATTTTGATTAATATTTATTTTTTTGACATTATTTTTACTTTTTAATTCATTCAGCATTATACCCATTATTGTATCCATTATATATCCTTCCATTTCTTTATGATACATTTGATTTTTTTTATTTGAAATATTTTTTTTATCTTTTTTCTTTTTTTTCTTTGTTAATGTTGCATTATCCTTTTGTATTTCTTCATAATCTTCTTCTTTTTCTTTTTCTTCTTTTTCTTCTTCTTCTTCTTGTTGATCATTTTTTATTTTTATTTTTGTTTTTGTTTTTTTTTTCTTTTTTTTTTCTTTTTCCTTTTCTTTCTTGTTTTTTATTTTTTTGTTCTCTTGTTGCAATATACCATCTTTATTGATAATATCCTGATTTTCATGTTCCTCTTGATCTTGTTCATTATCATTTTCTTCCTCATTATCATCATTTTTGTTTTTTTTCTTTTTCTTATCCAACATATTTTTTTGTTTTCTTTTTGATGTACTTTCTTCTGTTTTGCTAATTAATAATTTGTTTTTATTATCTTCTTCATGTTTTCCTATTTTTTGATCTTTCATATTATTATCATTTTCGTTCTTCCCTATCCCTCCTTCTACATTAATACCATCTACATATTCTTTTACATTCAAATAATTATTTATAAATTTATTATATATATCAAATTCTATATTTTCTTTTATACCTTCACTTTTCATTTTTTTGATATATTCTTTTATTTCTTCTGGTAATTCTATATTTTCATTATTATTATTAATACTTTTCATTTTAATAATATCTTCCACATTTATTATTTTCTTACCTACCATTTTATTATTGCTTTCTATTTTTTTTTTACCTTTTGATGTATTTTCATTTAGCTTATCTTTATCATTTTCATTATCTATTTTGTTTTCTATGTCTTCATCAAAATTATCTTGTTCATTTGTAACATAATATGTTAATGTATTACTTTGATCCCCTTGTGTTTTATCCTCATCAAATTTAATAAGCTCTCCATCTTTTATATTATCCTTCTGTTGAATAATTTTTCCTTTTCTTTTCGATTCTTCTAAACTTTCATTTTCCATTCCTATTTGTTCCTTGTCTATACTTGAATATACCTGTGACTGTTGTTGATCTCCTTTCTTGTCTTCCTTTGATTGTCCTTCTTTGTTTTCTTTTTGTTCTAAGGTTTTTTTAATTTTTTCGTCAACCGCGAAACTTAATTCTTTTTTCCTTGCAATTTCAACCTGTCCTTGACTAAAATCAATAATATTATTATTATTATTATTATTGTTGTTATTTTCATTAATGATGATAACATGTTGAGATTGAGCATTTTTATTTTTCTTTTTATCTATTACATTTTCTTTATTAATTTCTTGATTTGTTTCTTCGGATTCATTTCTTGGTGTGTCTTTCTTTTTTTTCTTATCTAATAATTCACTAAAATAATTTGTAATAAGGGATGTAAGTTTTTTGGAATCATCTGTACTCTTTTCATTAATATTCTTATTTTCTTGTTTATTATTTATAATGTTATTTTTGTTTATATTATCTTGTTCCTTTTTTTTATTTTCTACCATTTGATTGTTTTGATTCTTTTTCTTATTCTTTTTTGTATCTATAGAATCGTTTTCTTTTTGTTGTTGTTCACTTTGTTCTTTTGTCATCATTTTATTGGTATCTGTTTTGTTTTTATCTGTTTTATTCGTATCTGTTTTATTCGTATCTGTTTTGTTCGTATCTGCTTTATTTGTATCTGCTTTATTTGTATCTGCTTTATTTTTTTCTGCTTTATTTTTTTCTGCTTTATTTTTTTCTGCTTTATTTTTTTCTGCTTTATTTTTCTCTTCTTTATTTTTTTCTGCTTTATTTTTTTCTGCTTTATTTTTTTCTGCTTTTTTTTTGGCCTTTTTCTTTTTATCTTTATCTAATAAAGCTTCATTAATTGAAGGATAATTTTCAGAGAGTTCATTAAGATAGTGTGAATCATAATCTGCATCATTAACCACATTATTTTTATTATTGTTAATGTTGTTTTTTTTTGAGATGGGATCTTTGTCATCACTATAACTATTAAAAATTAAAGATGTAGAAACATTTTGCAAAGAATTTAAATAATTTTTACTTTTCTTATCATTAGTAGGTATATTTTTATTATTTTCTATAAGTGAATTATTTTTTAACATATCTAAAGGTAACACATCTTCACTTTTGGATTTCTTTTTTTTCTTTGCTTTAATTTTATTAGTATTAGATTTTTTATCATCCCCATCAAGTATATCATTTACATCATCATTATTATTATCTTGTGCATCATAATCTATATGATAATTTTCTTGATCATTCGATTGTAATGGTATATTATCATGTGTAACACTTTTTTTTATTTGTAATAATTTATCTTCTGAAATCCATTTAGATTGTCTATGATTTTGAAGTGGTGTATTTTTATTTGGATCTTGTTTAAATTTTTCCAAATTAAAATTTTTATTTTTCCATTCATTAAAATATTTAAAATCAGTATAATTAATATTATTATTTTTTTTATCATCATTAACAACAGTTGAATCTTCAATATGATTTTCCAATTTCTTTTTTGTTTCTGCTTTTTCTATTTTTACTAATGAAGATATATCTTCTTCATGTAATCTAAAATTTTTTATGGCTATATTATTTGCTAAAGAATCATAAGGGGTATCATTTTTTTTATCTGGTAATTTTTTAAAATATAAATATAAAAGATCATGATATATATGTTTAGGTCCATGTATATCATCCTTTGAAAAACTATCAATTACATTTCCTAATTCATGTAAATAAAAACATTCTTCATTACCACAAGAAGAATTTTTTAAAAAAGATGAACAATATTTTGTAGTACCAAATGAAGCTTTTAGTATTTTATTATCTAATGTCATTCCATCTATAAAATATATAGCATTTATAGCTTCTTTCTCATTACTATATGTTATATATGCACTAAAAGATGGACCATTATATTGAGGATTATATGCTTGAGATTTATTTATAATAATATTTAATATTTTTCCATATTTACCAAAATGTTCATTCTTTTTTAAAACAGCTTTTTTTGCATATGTAGCTGTTATTCCAATGACAAAAACCAGATTCCTTTGAACAACTCTTATACTTTTAATTATTTCTAATAAGTTATCATATTCATGAATATTATAAATATTAGAAGGTTTATATACATCAGATCTATATAATAAACTAATAGTATCCAGAGCTTTGTAAACAGAACAATCGCTACTATTATCATCATCATCATTATCAATATCAATATCATCATTGTTATTATTATTACTAGTATTATTATTATTATTATTATTATTATTATTATTATTATTATTATTATTATTATTACTAGTATTATTATTATTAGTAGTAGTAGTTGTTGTTGTTGTATTAATATTATTATTATCCATCTGATTATTATCACCCTTATTTATATTATTATTATCACTCTTATTCTTATTACTCTTCGGTTTCTTAATTAATTTTTCATGTGTCTCTCTATTATAAATAAAATTCTTTTCATCATAACTTCTTCGACAAGCTGGACATGTGTTATTCATATTATCTCTTATATAATAAAGACACCATAAACATATTTGATATCCACAATCACATGGGAAAAAATTTCTATCAGTCTCATCTAACACCTCAACACATAATGGACATATAACACTATTATTATCTTCATCTTTATCATTATTATTTTCTTCCATATTCTTTAACAAAAAAGATTCATCGTTTACATATAATTCATTTTTTTCTTTTACTACCAATTTTTCATTTTTTTTCTTTTTTTCATCTATATCAGATGAATTCATATTGCACACTGCATCACCACATTTTTCTTTCATTTCTTCATCAACTCCATCTATATCTTCTTCACCTTCTTCTTCCTCTTCTTTGTCGTAATTGTTATTTTTCCTACTACTCATTTCTTCAACCTTCTCTTTTTCATTCTTCTTGTAGTAATATGATCTATTGAAGGATCGTCTCAAAAAGCGCTTCTCATTTCCTAACCCTCTTCTCATTTCTCCCTCTGGAAATTACATGCGTAAATTTGTATTCACATAGATTTTATAATGAGCAAAGCTGGAGGGGAACATATACAAAATATATGTAACAAATATAAGTATATATATATATATATATATATATATATATATATATACATATACATATACACGATAGTATATTTATACTTATTTATATTATTACATATAGATATACACCAATAACTATTTTATATTTTTATTTTGTTTCTTCAAAATATTGGGAACTTTCAGTTTTTTCCTTTCCTCTTTTTTAAATATAAAAATGTAAAAGCAGCAATGATAATATAAACGACGTGTTGGGGAAGAAATATAAAAAAAAAATTCAAAGTAATAAATAAATAAATAAATAAATATGTGACAATAAGTTATATAAAATATATATTTATTAATAAATAAAGCTAAATATATAAACATATATATATATATATATATATATATATATATATATAAAGAAAAAATATTACAAATGATATTAAAAAAAAAAAAAAAAAGTACAATCTTATATATTAATTAAATATATATATATATATATCTTATAAGATAAATATAAATAAATAAATTTATATATATTATATATATTTTTTTACTTTTTCATATCTTAATATAAAAAAATATGTTATTTATATATATATCATAATATATATAAAAAGAAATTAATTCTATCATGAATTAAAAAAAAAAATTATGAATAATATATATTATATATAACAAGAGAAAAATATCCCTCTTCAAATATTACTTTTTTTTTTAATAATATTATTATATGTATTATTATTAATGAAAAAAAAAAATATAAAATAGTTCCTTTTTTTATTTCTCAAGTCTAAAATTTAATTTTTCTTATATTTTTTATATATTTATATAAAAAAATATTCATATCGCCTTAAAAAATGTATATTATATATTTATTATTATATATATATATATATAAATATATTATTATTATATATATAAAATATTATATATTTTATAATATTATAAATCATGGGATAGGCATGCGCGCACATGTTTGGTTTATTTTTATATTATCTTAAATATATTATATATGGATAAATATAATTATATAAAAACATAATTTACAATATAATTATAATATATTATATTATATAGGTATATATATAAAAATATGAATAAAATATTGTACGTATTATTTTTATAAATATATTTATTTATATATATATATACATAAATCATTGTACTCAAAAATTTTTTTTTTTTTTTTTTTTTTTAATTTATATGTTTAAAAACCCAGCGATTATTTATAATATATTTTTGTACTACTTAAATAATATTAAATATTATATATACATATTTAAATTGTTAATACTTAAAAAAATATTAAAGAATGTATTTTGATGTCATATAATAAAGAGATTATATTAATTATATTATGTGACATAAATATATATATATAAATAAATAAATAAATAAATAAATAAATATATATATTATATATATTATATATATATACATTATATATATTATATAATATATATACATACATATTATATGTATACATAGAAATACGTAATTTTATATATTTAAAAAAAAAAATAAAAAAAAATAAAAAATATTAAAAAAAAAAAAAAAAAAAAAAAAAAAAAAAAAAAAAAAAAAAAAAAAAAAAAAAAATTTTTTATT
>NC_031492.1:1275026-1279384 GCF_001602025.1 Plasmodium gaboni | reverse complement strand
TTTTTTTTTTTTTTTTTTTTTTTTTTTTTTTTTTTTTTTTTTTTTTTTTTTTTTTTTTTTGTTCTGTTTTAATAAATAATAATAAAATGAAAGTTGTATATAAAAACATATATGCACATATATACTATTTAAATATATTTGTATATTTTCATTGGTACCAAAAAATTATGTTTTAAAAGATATATATATATATATATATATATATATATATATTGAAAAAAAAAATATATATATATATATATATTAACTTTAAAATAAACAACTATTTTTCTTTTGGTTATATGGTATTATTTTCCTTTCGTTCATTATTTATTTATTTTTTTTCTTTTTTTAACATTATATAATTTACCTACAAAGATTAATAGAATTAAAAAGGAAAAAAAAGAAAAATGTTAAATTACATGTGCACCTAAAATTCACATGTCTAAAATACAAATAAATAAATATATAAATAAATAAATGTATATATTATATATATATATATATATATATATATATATAATATTTGCATTAGATAAAAATATTAAAATATGACTTTTATTCTAAAAGAATATATTATGAGAGGAAAATAAAAAATTGTGTATATCATTTTGTAACTAATCATATAGTTATCACAACCAGAAAAAAAAAATATATAATGAAATAATAATAAATTATAAATATATATTAAATGTATTCTGTTGAATATATATATATATATTTATTTATTTATTTATTTAAGTACATATTTTCTTTTATATATAAATTAACTACAAAATGACGATGCTACCTCTGCATGAAGATAGTTCAACTATCAGAAAAAAATATAAAAAGAATAATAAATTTTTCGGAGGTGAAACATCTGTAAAGAATTTTTTGGAAAGATATTCTTTTACAAATAAAAAAGACAAGAAAAAAAATGAGAAAGGAACCAAATTAAATATTCTAAAATATATGAAATTATATATGAATAAACCTGTAAAACATCGTATAACATTTAATGTAATTGTATTCATCTTGTTTTTAGTTATAATATATATTTTTTATCACAAAATTGAAAATGTTAAAACAGTATGCTTAATAAGTTTAACATTATATAGTCTGTATTTCTTATTATTTTCTCTCTATATGTTAAGTACTATATTAAATGATGAATATGGAGAATATAGTACATTGAAAAAATATGATATGAATAACAATATATACATTAATGACAACGAATTAAATTTAATAAATAATAAAAATGATGTTCAACAAATAAATAATTCACAAAATAATAATGTTCATTATGTACATCAAATGACTAATGATCATAATTTTCAAAAAAAAGTAATAAATAAAGAACATGAAAAATTAAAATATGATAATCAGAATACTTCTAATGAATATGAAAGAAATTATATAAATCTTATGGAAACTAAAAATACAAACAATGATAATAAAGGAGATATGAAAAATGAAATTGCAACAAATGAAGATTATGAAACATTTTCTTTTGATAGTATAGGAATACCAATAAAAGAAGGATCTGAAGGATTTTTTACAGTTCAATATAATTCCATATTCAAAATATCCTTAGTATTTACTTTATTAATTTTATTCTTATATATTATAAGAGGAGAAGATACCAAATTACCCCAAGCAGACAATCAAACAGCTGATATGATGAACAATAATAATAGTATTAGTAATGGTACTATTATTATTTCGTCATATGCTTATGGTATTATAACTGCTATATCTTTTTTATTAGGTGCACTATGTAGTTCCATTGCAGGATATAATGGTATATATGTTGCTGTACGTGCTAATGTAAAAGTTGCAAAAGCAGCTACCTATTCATATAACAAAGCTTTAATAACATGCTTTAGAAGCGGTGCTGTTAGTGCTATCGTTAATGTTGCACTTGCCATTTTGGGTATATGCTCACTCTTATTATTAGTTAATATCCTATATCCAACATTAGCCTTTTCTAAATATCCTTTATTAATTGTAGGATATGGATTCGGAGCTTCGCTAGTTGCTATGCTCTACCAACTAGCTGGTGGTATCTATACCAAAGCTGCTGATATTGGAGCCGATCTAGTTGGAAAAGTTGAAAAACATATACCTGAAGATGATCCTAGAAATCCAGCTGTCATAGCTGACCTAGTAGGTGATAATGTTGGAGATTGTGCAGGACAATGTGCTGATTTATTCGAATCAATATGTGCTGAAATTATTGCGTCTATGATACTAGGTGGAAATTTATCAGAAAATGGAATCATTTCTGAACAGACAGCTAGCTATTTTGTTCTATTCCCATTATTTGTACATTCTATGGATTTGCTTATATCTACAATTGGTATCTACTTAGTATCTGTTAAAAATAACAATGAACCCTTTTCTACATTAAATTTGGAATCTAACACGAAAATTGTAGATAAAAAGGACAAAAGCTATTTTAATAATTTAAATTCAAGTATGCATGTAGAAGAATCAGCAATGCGACCACTTAATAATAATAAAGAAGAATCTGATTTGTTATATGCAAATTATGATTATGATGTTACACCTGAACAATTAGAAAATCCTTTGAAAGCAATGTTGAAAGCATATTTTTTTACGTGCTCGCTTGGAGTTATAGGATTTTCATTTTTATGTAAACTTCTTTTTTCATTAGATAATGCAAAATATGCATGGATATATTTTTCTTTTTGTGGATTTATTGGTATGGCATGTTCTTATTTATTTGTCATTTTAACAAGATACTATACAGATTATTCATACCCAAAAGTTAAAAAAATAGCTCATGCTTCTTTAAGTGGACCTGCAACCAATATAATAGCAGGTTTATATGTAGGGTTAGAATCTACTTTTTTCCCAATCATTGTGATATCTACATCATTATTGTTATCTTATTATTTAGGATTAAAAAGTAATATAACAGGAGATCACAATATTATAAATGGTCTATATGGTACATCTGTTGCAACAATGGGTATGCTTTCAACAGCTGTTTTCATTTTGAGTATGTCAAATTTTGGTCCAATAGCTGACAATGCAGGAGGTATTGTAGAAATGTGTAAACAACCGAAATATGTACGTGCTATAACAGATAAACTAGATGCCGTTGGTAATGTAACAAAAGCTAACACAAAAGGATTTAGCGTAGGTTCTGCTGCACTTGCATGTTTTCTCCTTTTTTCAGCTTTTCTAAGTGAAGTATCAGTACATTCAAAGATGCCATTTTCAACAGTTGATATTGCTATCCCAGAAGTTTTTATTGGCGGTATATTAGGATCAGTAGTTGTTTTTCTTTTTGCAGGATGGTCCTTGGATGCAGTAGGAAAAACAGCTGAAGAAGTTTTGAAGGAAGTTAGAAGGCAATTTAATGAACATCCAGGAATTTTAACATATAAAGAAAAACCAGATTATCATACATGTGTTGCAATTATTAGTAAAAGAGCATTAATCGAAACAATAAAACCTGGACTATTAGGTGTGTTTTCTCCAATTATTGTTGGTTTAATATTCAAACAATTAGGAATATTACAAAATAATCAACTTTTAGGAGCACAAGCAATGGCTTCCTTTATTATGTTCTCTACCTCTACTGGTATACTTATGGCACTATTTCTAAATAATGCAGGAGGAGCATGGGATAATGCTAAAAAATACATTGAATCGGGTTATTATGGAGGAAAAAATAGTCAAGCACATGTATCTAGTGTCATTGGAGATACTGTTGGAGATCCATGTAAAGATACTGCTGGACCATCTATTCATGTTCTTATAAAACTTATATCTACTATAACAATGGTAATATTATAAATAATGTGTGTATTTTGATTTTTAATTAAAATTATTCTGAAAAAGTCTTTATCTAAATTTTTTTAAATGGACCATAAACATTTTGTGTAACAAACAATATTCTTTTATATATTTTAATACACATTTGTATTTTATATTTTTTCCCATTTTTCTTTTTATTTTTTAGGTGATAACCCCATTAATTGCATCTACAACAACAAAGAGTGTCTATTCATGATCATTCACACTATTTTGATTGAAGAATCTTTTCATTATATAAATTCACAATTCAATTTTTAATATCAACAATTTTTTTTTTGTCATTTAAATAATTTTTTTTTTTGTTAAATATTTTGGCTATTTTTTTTTTTTTTTTTTTAAATATTTTGGCTATTTTTTTTTTTTTTTTTTTTTAAATTTTTTTGCCCTTTTTTTTTTTTTTTTTTTTTAATTTTTTTTTTTTTTTTTTTTTTTTTTTTTTTTTTTTTTTTTTTTTTTTTTTTTTTTTTTTTTTTTTTTTTTTAATTTTTTTTTTTTTTTTTAATTTTTATTTTTTTATATATTGTAAAAATAATTTTTACTTTAAA
>NC_031492.1:1269444-1274926 GCF_001602025.1 Plasmodium gaboni | reverse complement strand
TATGCATTGAATATATATATGTATACACATGAAAAAAAAAAATATACATATAATATATATATATATATTTTTTTTTTTTTTGTATATTTTATACCTTTTGTAACCTTTAAGGCACTTATACATTTTTAAACACTTCATTCAAAAAAAAAAAAAAAAAAAAAAAAAAAAAAAAATTTTATTATGTTCCACTTTGTATGTATTAAAAGCAGAAAATAAATTTTTTAATTGTTATATGGAATTAAAATAAAAAAATTCTTTTTATTGATATAAGTTTACTCATTTTTTTTTTTTTTTAATTATTTTCTCATCATACATATATAGTTGTGTTATTTGAAAATACATTTTCAATATTTAATATATGGTATATTATTATTGTGATACATAAGATAATAAAAAAAAAAATGCCTAACACAAATAAAGATAAAAATGTTCGTTTAGAAAGACATAGCGCAGGGAAGACACCTGCTTATGGAGATTCAAGTGTTCGTGCTGGCACTGGAAAATACAACTGGGGTAACAAAAATAAAAAATAAAATAAAAATAAATATGAGGCATAAGTATATATTTATAAATATTTATTTGAAATATTTTCTTTAATTTTTTATTATATATTATTCTTATAAACATACATTTTTATTTTCGTGTGTAGTATATTTGTATTATTTGTTATTTATTTATTGTAGGCAATTCAATAGACTCTACCATTGCAGAGAGTAAACCTATAGATGAAAAAGACCCAATGTATGATAGTGAAATTGAAAAAATTAACAAATATTTGAAGAAATAAAATAAACAATAAATTACTATATGTGTGTTATATGATATAATAAGTGAATGTAGGATACACATTTAATACTTGATTTTTTTCTATCCCAAATAAGCATTATATTCTTAATGACAACCATTTAACATATATATATATATATACATATATTGTTTTATTTTCATTTTAAGTAGCATATATATTATAATTATTTTATTTGGTAAAAAATAAATGGAATAAATTATATTTATCATATATATTAAGTTTTTCATTTTTTTTTTTTTTTTTTTCTATTTATTTGATATAAAAAAATTATTATATATATATATATATATATATATATATGTATATTTTTTTCTTTTTTTTTAAAGAAAATAACTCAAAGTGTAAATACTACTACTAGAAATAAGAAATAATAAAATAATCATATACTATAAAATAGTTATAATAAAGAAAAAAAAAATTATATCTCTCTACTTTTTTCTACATATGAAAAAAATACATTAGTCATAATAATGTACTTACAAATATTTATATAAATAACTACTACTGAATAATATTGGAAATACATATATATTTATTTATTTATATGTATGTATGTTTTGTTTTTGTGCTGATGCGCACACTTTTGTCATATATGTCATTAAAATATATATATATATATACTTTTATATAAATTATGAAATAAAATAAAATAAAATAAAATCCATAACAAAATGTTTAATATATATAGAACAGGATTTAGATAAATGCATTTTTTTGCTATCCTAATGAAAAAAGTATTTTATTTTTTTTTCTTTTTAATATTTACAATATAGATATAATACTTGATTCATCAGGTTGAATGAATGTTTTATCGCTGAAATCACTATCTTCTTCGTTATCATTAAATACATCGGATTCACTACTCAACTTGCTTACTGGTACTATAATGTTTAAGAGATTAAACTCATATAAAAATTGAGCAATAGCCTTAGAGGTATCATAGTAATATGGAAAACGTATAGAAAAACTTTTGTAAGGTGGGTTTTTTTCATCTTGGAAGTAAGGAGAACTAAAAAATAAAAATAACACCACATATATATATATATATATATATCATGTAATATATTATTATTATGTGTAAATAAACATTCATATATACAATAATAACATTTTATATAATGCTTTCCATTTATTTTATTATTTTTTTTTTTTTTTTTTTTTTTTTACTTCTTAAATTGTATATATAAACATTCGTCAGAAATCCAAAGCTCTATTATTTCAGAAAGTAAATTATTATATATGTCAATATCAAATGCAATTTTTTTCTTAAGAAAAGAAAAAAAATAAAGAGGTATCTGGAAAACACACACTGTTTTAATAATATCCTGATACTTTAAGAATTCATCATCTAATTCTACATTATATTCTTCAAAGAAAGATTTTAATATCTTTCTTTTTTTATGTGGGTCTACCAAATTCTTTTCTTTATCATCTTTATTATTTGGACATTTAAAATCCAAACCGTTTATAACACCTTTCAATGGGAATATACGTATATAAGGTATGAAAAATCTTTTCACACCTTTCTTCATATCTTCTAATATTTTTGTAGGAATAAACCACATATCCCATTGAGGTTTCGTGACGATCAACTTCTTTGCTAAAGCTTCTGCTTCAGGATGTTCTTTAAGATATCCATATCTTTTAATAGGATTTTTTTGAACTATATTCTTATATTTTTCCATATAATGTTTCATGAGCTTATAAGCATATGAATCCTTACCAGGAAAAATCGCATTATAGTCCCGGACAACTTCTCTAATGTTGTGTTGTTGATCACATTTTATGTAATGAACGTCTGGATTATTGCCTATACATATGAAAAAATATAAATCTCATTATTATCTTGTAGAATATGTATACTATAAAATGTGTACATATATATATATATATATATATATTATATATACTATCATGTTTACCTTTATATTTGTGATTGGGGAAAAGAAACAAACTAGTACATATATCTAACTTGTACTTATTTTTGACAGCCTCTAGAACTAATTCAGCAACTACTGTTTTTATTTTCTCATTTCTTAGGCATTCAAAAACAACTCTACTATTTAGGACTACATCATACGTTCCGTACTTTCTTTCTTTTCTGTCTTGTTTTTTCTTTTCTTCACCTATACTTATAGGTATCCTTAATCCTTCTTCATTTTGTAAATGTGGAAATGTCTTTACATGGAAATCTGGAATCAACCTCGAGAAGCAGATATTGATATATACCTTATCTCCATTTTTCTCATATGTCTTTATAACATAACCTTTCAATGGCCTTATTCTTATGACATTTGTATTCCTGTTAGATGCAGCTTGTGAATTTTGATCAGCAAAGTGGATATACTTTTCGTCGCGATCAAAGTACATAGAGAATATGTCCCTCATTTTTTTTTTTTTTTTAATATGTAATTCGAAATAAAAAAATTATTTGATTAATATAAAATATGTTACGAAGATCTACAGAACGAATTATATATATATATAACATAAATAAATAATATAAATATAGTTTATTTTTTCAAGACTGTAAATTGTTTAATACAAACCTATATGTTTATGGATTTAATTGAATATATATATATAATATATATTTTTTTTTTTTTGTAAAGTTTTTATATAATTTAATTGTTTATACTAAAATGTATGTAAAATGTATATTTGTTATATATTATTTAAAAAAAAAAAAAAAAAAAAAAAAAAAATTATCCTATAATAATAATATATAATAAATACTTTTGCACGTGGATAAAAAAAAAATAATAATAATAATAATAACATAAAAATAAAAATAACTAAATAAAAACTAATGGTTAGCTCATATGTATATGTATATATATATATATTGTGTGCATAAGCATAGTAAATGGACTAATAATTACACATGATTTATAAACTTAATAGTATTTATATATTTTTCATTACATATGTATGTCTTTTTTTTTTTTTTCTGTTGAGTTTCATATTATAATTTTACAATTTTATTTTTGTTATTACATTTATTTTATTTAATATTTTATATAAATACTCATTAATTAAATATCTTTTATTATTTTACATAGATTGTTGACAAGATTTCAAGGAATCTGCATAATTTTGACATAAACTTATATCTGAATGTCTCAATAAGCACTAACAAAAAAAAAAAAAAAAAAAAAAAAAAATATATATATATATATATATATAAATAAAAAAAAAATTATATATAATATAAATAACATTGTATATTTGTGGTCTATGAGTTTGTTATTATTATATATATAATTTATATTAATTTATGTGTACGTACATACAAATAAATAAACATATTATATATATATATATATATATATATATATATATATATATATTTAGATTTATATATTTATATATATTTATATATATCTATATATATCTATATCTATATATTTATATTTATATATATTTATTTATTTTACTTGGTTAAGCTCATCCGCAAAAGGTTTACATTTATACATATTATTTTTTTCACTATTTATTGCCGCTGCTTGATTTAATTGTTGATTATCAACATTATTATTTACGTGGGAAACTTCTACATGTCTTGCGCCTAATATGGAATCCACTGCTCGTTGTGCTACTCCAAATCCTACACCTGAGGCCATACCACTAGCTACTGTTCCCATCATATTTGATATAAATCCTCCTGACTTATTACTTTGTTGTTGTCCTAAACTTCCTGAATAATTTTGAGCACTGGTATTGTTTCCCCTATGCATATCTCTTGATCCTGGTCTGCTAAGAAATGAAGACCTTGAACCTATCAAAATGGAAAGTACACATTTGTTCATTATAAATATTTTACCTTGTCTTAACAATGCAAAGATGAAATATAATATATGTCCTACTATGTTATATATATATATATATATATATATATATATATATATATACATATGTATAACATATATATGAGTGTGTGATTTTATTTATTTTTCTTATTATCATTAAAAAAAATATATATATTCACCTTCATACTTTTGAATGCATTATTTTAATTTTAAAAAATAAAATATATACATATATATATATATATTTTTTTTTTTTTTTTTTTTTTCTTACGTGAATTGCTTGAACGATTTCTTGAAGAACGTCCCATTATTTATAAATATATAAAACAATTACAAAAATGGAAATGAAAAAAAAAGAGAGGAAAATTATTAACTTTTATTTTGTTTTAAAATAAATATTGTTGAATTAATATGACAAACACTTCTTTGTATAATATATGAAATAAGTAAATGAATGAATTGGTTAAAAATATTTGTATTAATAATAAAAATAAAAAAAATATAAATATAAAAATAAATATATATAACTGAAGAAATATAATATATATATATATATATATATATATATATATATGTATATATAAATTTTTTTTTTTTTGTCGCGTACTATTTATACATTTGAAATGTTAAAAATATATGTATATATACATTTATATAATATATATATAAACATTTCTTTTTTTTTTTTTTTTTTTTTTTTTTTTTTTTTTTTTTTTTTTTTTTTTAAATTTTTTATTTTATTTTTTTATTTTATTTATTTATTTTTATATTTTTATTTATATTTTTTTTTTTTTTTTTTTATTAAAAAAAAAAAAAAAAAAATTTATAAAAAAAAAAATAAAAAAAAAAAAAAAAAAAAAATTTT
>NC_031492.1:1263071-1269144 GCF_001602025.1 Plasmodium gaboni | reverse complement strand
TTTTTTTTTTTTTTTTTTTTTTTTTTAATATTTAATAAAAAATTATTATAAAAATATTTTTTTAAAAAAAAAAAATATAAAAAATTTTAAATATAAAAAAAAAAAAAAAAAAAAAATAAAAAAAATAATAATTTAAAAAAAAAAAAAAAAAAAAAAAAAAAAAAAAAAACACATGCCAAAAAATTTACTTATATATCTTATTATAACATATTTATATATAATAATCCACAATTTTCATGTATTATGGTCTAAAAAAATATATTATTACCTAGATAATAATAATATATATATTATTTTAAAAAAGAAAAATGTTAGGAAACAACACATGTTAAAAATAAATATTTTTTAAGGGAAAGACACCAAAAAGTTTTTTTTTTTTTTTTCATATAATATTTAAAAATATCATAAATATAAAAATGAAAGGATGAATAAAAAAAAAAAAAAAAAAAAATTTTAAATAAAATACATATATGTATGTATAAATATATATATAATAATGTGGTTATGATTAAATATAACACACAACATATTTTTAATAAAAATTATAAACTATAATGAAATCTACATTTTAAAAATAAAAATGAAATGTAATAAAAAATAATATATATATATATATATATATTTGAAAAAATTAAAGTATTTTATTTCTTATATCTTCCAGTTTTCTTAAAATATCTTCTGGAGTTCTTTCCAAATCATTTGCAATTTTTGTTTGCGCATCATAAGGCAAGCTTGAAAATTGTTCACACAAATCTCCATCGACAACATTCTAAAAAGAGAAAAAATAATAAAAATATAATATATATTTATGATTCAATAATTTTTATATTCCATTGTAAATTTTTTTTTTTTTTAAATTGATGGAAAAAAATAAGTTATCACAAATATATATATATATATATATAAATTTTTATTACCTGAACAGGATGATAGTACGAACGAAAAAATATGTGCTCTCTGCCACATAAAGGGGGCTTTTCTGTTCGTAAAATTATTTCTAAATGTTGTGTCAATTCAAGCTAAAATGATAATAAAAAAAAAAAAATAATAATAATAAAATAAAATTTATATTAATTTTTTTTTTTTTTTTTTTTTTTTTTGGTAAAATAAAGTATATATATAATAATAAATTAAAACTATCAACATATGTAGTATAATATTGCTATGGTTTTATTTTATTATTTTTTCTTTTTTTTTTGTAAATACCTCTTCTTTATTATCATATGGAATAAAAGCACCTATTGTACCCATGATCGTCGAATAAATTATACATTCACTGCTGGTAGGAGATAATCTGACTTTTTGCATGGACGTTACTATTTCTCCAATATGAAAACTCATCATATGTTCCAGCTGAAGGAAAAATGTAACATAAAAAAGAATATATATAAATAAATATATATATATATATATAGACATTTTATATGGAACATCCTATTTTTGCCTCACCTTTCTGTTTTTAGTTGAACTGTTCATTATTTCTCCACCATACCAACATTTATTTGTTATACCATATTCGTCTTGTTTAGCCTCCTCCGGAACCTTCAAAAAAATAAAAATAAAAATAAATAAATAAATATATATATATATATATATATATATGTGTATATATTAATACCATACTAATTACATATTAATTAAAAATTCATTATTTTACTACTTTTTCACACAATATTAACGTACCCTCAAAATAAAGACCGAATCGAATTTATCCGCTGCCATAATCGTATGATGATCAAGAATTTCAGAACAGGTTATCCATCTTGGAATAATGTCATCCGAAATTAATCTCAAGGTATTTTGATTTGGATCATAAAAAAATATTAACACAGATTCTCTGATGTCACATGCAAAGATACGATTTCCAGAAATTTTGATAGATACAATTGCTTCTGGTATATCTTTATATTCACATTTTTTAAGTAATTTTTTTTTTCCTAATGCATATATTCTTAATTTATTGCCAATGGAAGCAATTAATTTTCCATTGTATGAGCAAAAACAATATGGTTGCTCTTCTACAGGTGTTATATGTAATAAATTCAATTTATATTGTATATCATACGTATATACTCTTAATGAAGCTGATGTAAGAGTTTTTGTTTTTAATGATAAATTTGTTGTTGTACCAACAATAAGACAATGTAAAGCTTCTAATTCACATGCACATACACTTAATGCAGCTTCTTCCATATCTAAAGATATTTTATCTAATATTTGTAAATTTACTGGATTTATAATTTTTATACATGAACCCCATTTTCCTTGTCCAGCTTTAAAAGTACCTATTCTATCATAATAATACTCATCTTCATTTTCTTCATCATTCGATTCATTTAATGAAGTATTATTTTCATATGTCTCTATTGCATTTTCTGTATCATTTTTATTATTGTCTGATACATCTTTTTTATGATTGTGTTCTAAAGAAATGTTATCATTTGAATTAAATTCTTCATTAATATTTGAAGACTCGTTTACATCTATATTATCCACATCACCATTTGGATACATATTATTATTTTCATAATTGTTTTCTTTTCTCTTTTCTGTATCACTCAATTTTATATCCTTTAAAGCCTTTTGTATTTCTCTTTGCGTATTTTCATCATACGAATTATGATCTGCCTCAATGATGGCTAACATACGTATTTTTTTCTTTCTTTCTAATTCTAGTGATGAGTCATGATCATAAAATAAAGAAGGGAATGGCAATGGTACGATTTTTCGTGGGGTAAAAGTCAAATGCAATATGTTTTGACTAAAAACTTCACCTAATCTATAAAATCGAAATATTCTCAAACTATTAGATGATATAGCTACATAACCATCTGAACATTGTGGTGAATAGAAAGAAGAAGCATATTCTAACATATCATAATTTAATGGAGAATATAGGAATTTTCCTTGATGCATATAACATAAATATGTTTTTTCACAAAGTACAAGAAGAGCTGGATTTTTGTTTACATTTACAGGACATATTTTTATACTTTTGGCTCCTAAATATTTGGAATAATGATTACTTAATGTACCAGCAATAGGATCAATAATACTCCTTAATAATACACCTGTATTCAAACCAATATTTAAAAAAATAATATTACGTTCTTTATTAGTATTTCCATTATCATTCATTTCAGAAATACAAATATCTTGTGGAGATGAATTATTCGGTAATAAATGTGTAGATAATTGTTTGAAATATTTATCTTTTTCTATAGATAATAATCTAACAACATTATCTAAACAACCTACAGCTAAAAAGTTAGCTCTTACACGATTTGGTGGTATTTGTTGTATAGATAAACATAATACTTCTACATTTAAATTTTTTCTAAATATTTCTACTAAAGTATGTGATTCATCAATTTCAAAATAAATAAGTTCTCCACCACTTAAAGATATAACAATTTGTGAACTATTAGATGATGCAGCTTTGATTTGTTTATTTTTTGGTGCTACCCATTCTTGTACAATTTTACCATTTATATGTCTAATACCTGTATCATATACTTGAATAAACGAATTATCATATAATATATTAATATGTAAAGTAGTTACATTATTTAATAATAATGTATCTGATACTTCTTCAACACTTTCACCTATTTCTAGAATTAAAGTACTACCTTCAAAACTGACTACAATATATCCATCATATTCACTTAAATTATCTTTTTTTATTGTCCATATATATTTCGGTTTACCAGGTAATTCATTATCAGCTAGCTCTTCAATACTTAACCCATGCTGTAAGATACGTAAAGAAGATCTAGGACCTCTTCCACATAAGGTATATATTTGTGGAGTATGTGTATTTTTAGCATCAATTATTTTCATATCTAATATAGGTGAAAGAGAATATATTTGATCAACAAGATAAAGATTTTTTAATTTATTCGTTTTAAATGCTATTATAGCATTTTTTCCTAATGGATGATTAGATGTACACATGAACTGTTTATTATCATCACCAATTCCAGAGAACTGATAAAAATAATGATTACCAAATTCAGCAGCAACAAATAATGATCCCGATTTTAAAACAGATATTGAATTTGCTATAGGTACTGTATCAAAATATTTACATACAATTTCTTTTACAATTCCATCTTCATGGTCTACTTCTATTTTATATAAATCTCCATATTCGGATTGAATAAGTATAAAAAAAAATTTCTTTATTCTATGCATAGTCCAACAAATTATAGAAATATTTTTATCTTGTCCTATTTCTAATCTTCTTGGATAAGCACAATATATATCTTCATGATCTACTTTTTTATAAACTATAAAATTTTCACAACAAATTAAAACACCACTTGGTCCTTGTTGACCACCAGGTAAAGGTATTAATAAATGAGCAGTAATATCTATAGGTAAAATATGTTTTTTTATTACATGATTTAAACCTAAATCTAATTCCCAAAAGCATAAAACTTTTTTTGCATAATCTAAATGAAAATTATTATTTTTCTCATCCTTTATTATATGTTTATCATTTATATCATTATTACTATTTTTCCTTTCTTCATCACTTTTATCTTCATCATCATTTTCATTTTCTAATTCTTCATTTATTTGTTTATCTAAAGATTCATAATTCTGTTCAATAGATACAAACATAGGGTTTTCAAAGCCTACATTTAAACCTACAACATCATGACAAATTGAATGTGATTTATGAGCTTCTAAAGGACTACTTATGGTTAAATTTTCTTTATTATCTCTATTTAAAATATATACAAATTTCTGTTTTTCAACAGCACATATCATTAATGCTCTACCTTTAGGATCAACAGCAATATATTCTCCTGGGATTATTCTTCTGATACCTGTCTTTCCATATGTTTCACAATGTACTCTAACAAAATCATTTTTTTCATTATTATATTCTAATATTACTAATCTACCTGAGTCACTACCAATAACTATATAATCTTTATTACTTCCTGTTAATCGAAAGGTAGATATACTTCTTATAATACCAAAAATATCTTTAGATATTATCACATTTAATTTCCCTTGTTTATCTGATCTTAGTAACTCTAGTACTTGTCCTTTAGCTACAATTATTTCATGAAATCGAGGACCAGAAAAATTACCATAAACTGTCTTGGTAATAGCCGTAGGCTTCTGTAATGTCAGATGATACAACACTGGCATTTTTTTTTTATTTTATGGCAATAACACACAAAAATGAAAAATAAATAATAATAATAAAATACATATATATATATATATATATATATATATATATATATATATGTATGTATGTATGTATGTATTTTTTTTTTTGAATTGATATTACAATAACAAAGTTATAAAAGATCTGTTAAACAATAGTATCACAAATATGTATACTTAAAAATACATCTTATAAATAAATATAAATATACAAAAACACACATATATATAAATATATATATATATAATGTCAACTCATGGCTGTTTCATATATATAACAAATAATATAATTTATATAACTTTGTTACTTTTATTAAACTTTCAACATAATCAAAATTTAAATATAAAATAAATGTTACAGTATAATAATATTATATTATTCAATATATGTCCCTATTTAATAGTATATATATATATATAATAATATCATTTTGTTTATATCCCCACTTCGATTTATATAATTAAAACAATGATAGAAAAAAAAAAAAAAAAAAACATATATATTTATATATTATTCACTCATCATTTGGAATGTAACCTTTATATTTATTCATCCTGTGGTAAATATTTGATACCTTATTTAATTTTTTTTTTTTTTCTCCATAATATTATATATAATATTATGACGTTGTTGATAATTATTATATTTCTATTTAATTATAAATTCATCTTATTAATATATATATATATATATATATATATATTATAACAACTGTAAAAATAAATGAATAAATAAACCATATATAAATATATATGATTTTAAAATTACATCTATCAGATTTTATAAAATATATATTTCACTTTAATAAGGATATATATATATATATATATTATATATTTTAAATAAAATAATTTTATCATGTAAACATTAATAAAATTTTAA
>NC_031492.1:1262117-1262771 GCF_001602025.1 Plasmodium gaboni | reverse complement strand
TTTTTTTATGACACAACCTTTTAAGTCATCGCGGAAAAAGTCAAGAGACAACTACAAAAAGCTGCCGAAAGTTTAGAACTAGGGAACCCAAATGATGAAATGTGTGAAATAAACTATTCAAAATTATGCCCAGAAGATTGGATTGATATGGGGGATGGTATAAGTTGTCTTAGTCCTTTAAACTATAAGGGTCCATGTGAAAAAAAAGTAATATTTAGAAATGCAACTGCTAAAAGTAAATATAATTTCTCTCTTAATTGTAATGTATCTTGGCCTTGTACTAAAATTTGTATTGAAGATTTTTCAAAAAAATGTCCAGAAAATTGGATATATAATATTGAAAATAATATATGTGAAGCACCAAAAAATTATGCAGGTAAATGTATTAGAGAAAAAAACTTTGATCATTATTCTCCATCTGAAAAAAAGATATGGACACAAATATGTGATATAAATTGGAGTTGTTATGATAAAAATTATAATTTTAATATATTATGTCCATTGAATTGGAAAAATAATCCAGATAACAAAACATGTTCTGCACCTATTTCTTATATGGGACCTTGTAATCATATTCTTTATTTATATAATTTCAGTGATAAAGATAAAATTACCATATCTCATAAATGTAATGTTGAATGGCCAGTACATGAA